>NW_016805866.1:242619-275409 GCF_001698545.2 Rhinopithecus bieti | reverse complement strand
GTTGAACTAGTTTACAGTTTCACCAACAGTGTAAAAGTGTTCCTATTTCTCCACATCCTCTTCAGCACCTGTTGTTTCCTGACTTTTTAATGATTACCATTCTAACTGGTGTGAGATGGCATCTCATTGTGGTTTTGATTTGCATTTCTCTGATGGCGAGTGATGAGCATTTTTTCATGTCTGTTGGCTGCATAAATGTCTTCTTTTGAGAAGTGTCTGTTCATATCCTTTGCCCACTTTTTGATGGTTTTTTTTTCTTGTAAATTTGTTTGAGTTCTTTGTAGATTCTGGATATTAGCCCTTTGTCAGATGAGTACATAGTGAAAATTTTCTCCCATTCTGTAGGTTGCCTGTTCATTCTGATGGTAGTTTCTTTTGCTGTGCAGAAGCTCTTTAGTTTAATTAGATCCCATTTGTCAATTTTGGCTTTTGTTGTCATTGCTTTTGGTGTTTTACACATGAAGTCCTTGCCCATGCCTATGTCCTGAATGGTATTGCCTAGGTTTTCTTCTAGGGTTTTTATGGTTTTAAGTCTAACACTTAAGTCTTTAATCCATCTTGAATTAATTTTTGTATAAGGTGTAAGGAAGGGATCCTGTTTCAGCTTTCTACATATGGCTAGCCAGTTTTCCCAGCATTATTTATTAAATAGGAAATCCTTTCCCCATTTTGTGTTTTTGTCAGGTTTGCGTGGGTCTACAAATTATTGCTCTTTGCTCTCTACTCCAAAGAATTACACTATAGGAACAACAAGATGAACAGCCTCAACAATATTCCTATATGGGTAACTGTGCCACTCTTAATGTCCACTTGCTTCATATACTGAAACCACTTCTTGGGAAGTCTCTGAAGCACCTGATTCATTCATCTTTCCTTGGGGCTGGACTATGGGGGCAGGGAGGAGGGAGATTTATTACCTGAAACAGAAGCCAAAAGGTAGCAGCCTCTATTCAAGGTCAAACCCGAAAGAACAACACCCGATTCCCTGACTGCAAATGCTCTTTCCTTAGCCACCCGTAAAAATAATTATGACCTTAGCTACTTCGGGTTACTCAAACTGTTTCCGGCAGAAAGCTACTTTGCAATTTGATTCAAGAGGTTGGCCCTCAATTTGTTTCATCTTCTACAGCAGAAAAAAAGTTCATCCAGCGGTCAAGACTGACATTCTCATGTGTGTGTTTTCCTTTCCTGCACTTCTCCCCTTCAACCCTTCACTGAATTCACTGATGGTGACAAAGTCTTAGTAGAAGTTAAAAAAATTAATCAGGACACATATTTACACGACTCCACGAAAAAATAAATAAACAACAACAAAAAAACAAAACAAAAAAGAAACGATGCCACATTAGTACTCAACCACAACTAATCACAAACATTTCTAGAGAACTCAACACAAAGAAGGGAACAACAGACACGGAGTTCTACTTGAGAGTAGAGGGTAGGAGGAGGGAGAGGAGAAGAAAAAAATAACTATTGGATACTAGGCTTACATACTCAGGTGATAAAATATCTGTACAACAAAGCCCGGTGACATGAGTTTACCTATATATGAAACCTTCACATGAACCTAAAATAAAAGTTTTAAAAAAGTCATAATTACTAATCTGTCCAATATCTCTTTAAATTTTGTCTTGAAATATCTGTAAACATTTCAAATGCATTTCTTTTTTCTGTTATATCTTTCGATGTGTGCAGTGCACACATATCTCTAGGTGTGGGTAAGACGGAGAGGGTGGGAGTAATGGGCAACTGGGGGAATGTGTACGTGAAGGAGGCCCATTACATAGAACCATATTACAGAGAGATGAAAGGGCAGGGAAGGGTGAGTTACCTCCTTGCTTGTTCCTCCCCTGGCAATTCAGTTCTGTCCAAATAACTCTCGATTAATGCACCAAGCAGAGACATTTCACATTTCCTCCTTAAGATCATTCTGACAGCTCACCAGCTGTTTCCGTGCTATTTTTTGCCATGATGGCATGGGTAAGCCTCAGCGCCTTCTCCGTTACTCTGCCAACAGCAATACTGCCTGCTGTTCAGTGCTCAAAGTCTGTTCCCCAGTCTGAACTCTACCATCCTGTTCCTTTCCCACTCACCTTGCACAACAGTGATTTTAAGAGTCATTGATATGTGATCCCTAGAGGAAACCTAGATGGTGATACTGACTGAAATGACTGCAGGAAAAATAGTTAGATGAACAAATATGTTTTTATACCAAGATTCATTATTGAAAACATTATACATACCTAATCATTACAAATGCCTATATCTTTCTTTAGTCATTCTCAACATTTGATAACCGTGTTGCCAAACAGAAAGAACCTGGGTATTACAGTTTGACAGACCTGGATTTTCAATTTCTTTTCTCCTCTGTTCTACCCACACATCACTCTGAGTGTCAGTTTTCTCATCTTTAAAATGGTGTTTTGGGCTTTATCCAAAGAAGTCAGGAGACTCGAATAAGATCACATAAGTAGAAAAAGAACTCAAACTTAAACCTAAATTTCATAAATCCTAGTTCAAATTTTACTCTTTTAAAAAAGACCACATTATCAAGGAAAACAACAACAACAACAACAACAAAAGAAAAAAAAAAAAGAAAGGAAAGTAGCATTGGGTTCGATTTACACACAAGTCTAACATGATTATTTGGTTTCCGGACTTACAGCATGTTATAAACCACACGCTAGAAAGGAGGGGCATGGGGGACAAGTGGCAGGTGACAAATACATGGATAATACAAGAGATGGCAATGCAGCTATAAGAGAGAAAAGCTAGTGGAGAGGTATGAGCATATATAATATAGAAGTAACTCTTCAGGGCCAGGCACAGTGGCTCATGCCGGTAATCTCAGCACTTTGGGAGGCTGAGGGAGGCAGATCACTTGAGGTCAGGATTTTGACACCAGCCTGGCTAACATGTTGAAAACCCATCTCTACTAAAAAAATAAAAATAAAAAAAATTAGCCAGGCATGGTGGCGCACACCTGTAATCCCAGGTACTTAAGAGGCTGAGGCAGGAGAATCACTTCAACCCAGGAGGTGGAGGTTGCAGTGAGCCGAGATGGCACCACTGCATTCCAGCCTGGGTGCCAGAGCAAGACTCCATCTCAAAAAAATTTAAAAATAATAATAAATAAATAAATAAAATAAAAAACTTTTCTATATCTTCCATCAGTTTCTTAGAGCATCAAAATTACAACAAAATAACCTTTATAATTTAGCTATTAGATCCAGAAGAACTAATAAGTCAGCTGATTTTCTTGATGGGCTACAGGTTTGCTGTCATTTCCACAATAGTCTTCTCTGCAGTGATTGAGAACCTCCACCATGTCTAGGAGTGTCTGCAGTAGGATTCCCCCTTCTCCTACACTGCCGGGTGACTGTATGCTTTGTCTGTGCCCATACTTGCTGCTCTCCCTCCACTCTTGCTACCACCACCTGAAATATGCCAAGGCTTAGGGGAAGTGAATGTATCTTCACAATGTGGTGGGGCTTCCATTCCTGGGTGTAGTATATTAAGGACACCCTGATTATGAACTCAAGGATAACAAGAATAATAACAATAACAACAATAATCACATCAATTCTTCTTTAACACTTGATCTGTGTAAGGCAATGTTCCAAGTACTTTTAGCATATTATGAATTAGACCTTTACATCAACTCTGTGAAGTAAACGGTGTTATTAAAATATCCATTTTGCAGACAATGAAACAGAAGTAAGAAGGGGTTACCTGATTCGCCCCAAATCACACAGCTTGTAAGTGAAGGAGCCAGGATTTACACTCAGGCTTTCTGGCTCCACTCTCAATCCTTGAACAATTTTGACACAAAACAACTCAATGCTTTATCATTTAAAGTGATGTCAGCTGGTTATACAGTCTTACCCCCATGCTACATCCTAATCACCCACCTTCCAATAAGTAGCTTAGTCATTTATCCTTTCTGAGCTTTAGCTTTCTCACTAGTGAAGTGAAGAGGACAGAGCAGAGGTTCTCAAGTATTCTTTCCAAATTGGTCATCCATGCTCCTTTGGCAGAGGAGCCTAGACCTTGGGGTCTTGCTGCATCCCCCTATGGCCTTCTCCTTTCTCCCTTTGCAGTGATGGGCAGAGGATAGGGTGGATGCAACTGCCCTCTAGTATTTTACACTTAGTGATATCTGAACAGTGATAATGCTTCCCTGGGGAAATACGTTGATTTCTAGAACAAGTCTCACATCCGTAATGTTTCTGCTCACTGGAAATATAATAAAAAAATAATCTGAGAGAAGGCACTTAGGTCTCTGTGTTTTTGCCCTGGGTTAGGTTCCTGGAAGAGCCAGTACTTGGGCTTCATTTCATCAGATGCCAGCCCAAACACTCTATGTGACACAAACATTATCACAGTTTATGGGGAACTGATAATGACAGCCAGTGTGTGATGTGCTGAAAAAACAAAACAAAACGAAACAAAAACAAATGAACTCATAGGCTGTGTGTCAGAAAAATTAAATCCCTGAATGTTCTCCCAGCCTGCAGCATATTGGTGACAATACATTTGTTGATTAGGGGCACCGTCATACTGATATTCTGAAGAAGTACAGTTATAACTTGGAGTTATGGGTTAAACTGTGTCTCCAAAAAAGATATGTTGAAGTCTTAATCCCTAGTGCTTGCAAATGTGGCCTTAGTTGGAAATAGGATCTTTATAGATGTAATTGAATTAAGATAATGTCATTAGAATGCACCCTAACTCAAAATGATTAGTGTTCCTATAAGAAGAAAGAAACACCATGTGAAGACAGACACTGATGTGGTTTGACTGTGTCCCCACCCAAATCTCATCTTGAATAGTAATTCCCATAATCCCTACATGTCATAGGAGGGACCCAGTAGGAAGGCATTGGGTCATGGGGGCAGTTTCCCCCATGCTGTTCACAGTGAGTGAGTTCTCATGAGATCTGATGGTTCTATAAGGGCCATTTCCCCTCTTTGGTCTGCACTTCTATCTCCTGCTTCCATGTGAAGGATGTGTTTGCTTCCGCTTCCACCATGATTTTGAGTTTCCCAAGGCCTTCCCAGCCATGTGGAACTGTGAGTCAATTAAACTTCTTTCCTTTATAAATTACCTAGTCTCCAGTATTTCTTCAAAGCAGCATGAGAATGGACAAATACAGACACACAGGGAAAACACCATTTGATGACACAGGCAGAGATTAGAGTGATGCAGTTGCAAGCCAAAGAACACCAAAGGTGGATGGCACATACCAGAAGCTATGAAGCGGCAAGGAAGGATTCTACAGAGTCTTCAGCAGGAACATGGCCCTGGCTTTATCATAGACTTCAAGCATTTAGAATAGGAAAAAAATAAGTCTTGTTTCAAGCCACCCAGTTTGTGACACTTTGTTACAAGAGCCCTAGAAAACTAGTACATTTGGTGAACCCCATTCCCTCTTTCCATTCCTGGATGATTGCTTAAGCTTAAATCATTTCTCTTGCCTTCCATGTCCGTGGATTCAGGTAAGAGTTGTAGCCTGATGTTCCCACCATCAAAGTCCGATCAAGAGGCATAAAATGATCTGACTCAGCTAGTGCATTTGCTTACTGGTTTTCTTTTTAGCTCATGTTTCTCTCCTGTTTATGTTTTATTTTGTTTTTAATTGACACATAATCATTGTGCATATTTATGGGGTAAAATGTGATGTTTCCATACCTGTGGATATTGTATAATGATCAAATCTGGGCAATTACCATATCTATCACTTCCAACACTTATCATTTATTTGTGGTGAGAATATTCAAAATTCTCTCTTCTCGCTATTTTGAATGATACAATATATTATTGTTAACTATAGTTACCCTACTGTGCAACAGAACACCAGGACATCATTTGCAACAAAGGTAAAACTAAAAAGCACTATGTTAAATGAAATAAACCAAGCACAGAAGGACAAATACCTCAAGATCTCACTCATATATGGAATCTGAAAAGGTTGATCTTAGAATTACAGAGTAGTGTAATGATTACCAGAGTCCGGGGAGGGTAGGGGTGGTGGGGATGGGGAAGGTTGGTCAGCAGGTTCCTCTTCTTTTGTTTAATGTGAAATCGGTGCTGTTAAGTTTGGCTTTGATATGCCCAGAAACAGTAAAGGAAAGAGGAAAGAACATACTTGTTGGGAGCAAATAGATGAGGAGAAACCCAGAGGGCATATAGCTCATGGGTAAAATGACTGCAGATGTGCTCCTTAACCACTTTGAGTCTCCGTTCCTTTATTTATAAAATGGGCATGATCAAGTCAACTTCACATTTCTATGAGTTTTACAGTTCTTGCTTTAGAGAAACTTGCCTACTTTCAGTCATGTTTTCTCAAAAGCAACACGGTATCAAAAAACAAAAAGGACTTCCTTCATCAAAAGAGATAATTTATTTTAAGGACATTATTTTCACTTGAACCTAAGTAAATCTGATGTCAATACGAGGCTTTTTCCATATGTAACCTGTCAAAAGCAATTGGAGAGGTTGCAGGAGCCATCTCTCTGTCTCCTCTCTCTCTCTGTCCCTCATTTGCTGTCATGATTCCTGGACTAGCCCCTGTCTCTCGACATTATATAGCCTTAGACAACACAGGATAGACAGTAGTATGAAGTGTGCAACAGTGAGTCCACCAGTAGGATTGCTAGTAGGACTAGCCACCCTGTTTTCTCCTTGAACTGGACTACAACATGTTTTATCCTGTATCTTGCTCCAATCACACCTGTTTCCGTAGAAAAATCATTTCTTGTGATGGACTTTTGTCTCAGTGGAGTAACACTCTTTCATGAGGATAGCAGAAGTGGTAGGGACAGCCTAAGTTTTTTTTTGTTTTGTTTTGTTTTGTTTTTTTTTTTGATTGTTTTGGTATTGTGTTTATGGAATGTTTGTTAGTACAGCAGGAGTGAGACTGGATAGAGTTGAAGGTGCTGAAAGGGTCAGATGGCAGAGCTTCATAGGGTATATCTCATCCTATGTTTGCTCAATTTGGCCCAAGTGAATGCCTAGAGTTTTGGTAGCCAAAACTCAAGTAATATAGGTTAAAACAGGCCAGTTGGCTCATCCTAAGACGTGATGGAAGACTTCTGGCTCTATCTTTCCATGAGGCAAGAGGAACATCAGCTGGCAGAAAACAGTACAGTTCTGCTACCACCGATCTTTTGCTGTTGTTGGTTTCTCTCATCTCAAAAGAGAGTCTTATTATGTGTCTCGCTTAAAATATTCTTTGTGGATTTCCAACAAAATCCTCTTAAGTTCTTGAATCCAAGAGTAGAACAGAAGAGGTGGTTTGCTTCCTATACTTTCTGAAACATCAGCTACTTTGATAAATATTTATTGAGCACTTATACTGAGTGACACATTAAACAGCTAGATGTTACAGAGGATGCATCAATGAGGGAGACACAACTCTATTTCTCAGGGAAAGGGAACATTTCTGGGAAGTGAGTAGAAATAATCAATGAAGCATACACAAAAATAACTAGAACCAAGGCAGAGTGAGACAGGTGCCATGGAGGTCCACCCAGTGGTGACATCATATTGGGTTGGAACTTATCAAGCAACAGCTCATAGGGAAGTCTGCATTTGATAGGAAATAAAGATAAATGGGTAACGTTTCACCTGACTGGGAACAAAAAATTATGCAGATAAGACAAAGCATGGCTTAAATTTTGGCTCCATAGCCTATCCCATATCAAGCTAGTTCTCCTGCGACCTACACCTAGGTTTCAGAACTGGGGCAGTGATACCACGGGAAAGCAGGTACGTGGAGTGTTTAACAAAATGGACTACAGATCACACAGAACTCAGTCTAAATACTAACACTGCCAATTACTATTATTTGGCTGTGAACAAATCCTTTGAATGTTCTATTTCTCAGTTTTCTTATTTGCAGTATCATGGTAATAACATCTGCTGCATATAATTGTTTTCTATATTAAGATAATGTGCGTAAAATACCCAATTTAGTGACTGGCACATTGTGAGAACACAATGTTAGTGCTATAAAAACTGTATATATTAAAGTAAACCCACGGCTTTGGAAACAAGCCAATGGAGGATTGATCCAGGTCGTGCAAATTACTAGCTTAATCTTGGGAAATTGGCTAATATTTTAAAATCTTGGTTTCATCACTGCTTCTTAGCACTAATGTGAGGATTAAATAATATATATAAAATACTTAACATTGTGACTAGAACATAGAATGGACTTAATATGTTTATTATTTGTATTGATGTTATTTAATACATGTCTTAGGCAAAGACAGGAATATAATTTGTTTTGATCATGAAGTGAAATTTTGTAGAACGTGGGTGAGACTGTCAATGATTGCTGTCAGTGAAGAACCACATATGCTTCCTTCCTGATTTTCCGCTTCTTATTCTGCTCTGGGTACTCTGGCTTTCTTGTTTCCACATTGGAGCCTTCTGCTCCCTCTGTCCTGAATTCCCTTCTTCCAGGTCTGTTATCACTGGCTCCTTCTCATCTCTCTGATTTCAGGTGTGATGTTGTCTTCTCCCAGGGACCTTCTCCAACCACACTACTCAAAGTGTGTCCGGAATTGGTGGGTCCTTGGTCTCGCTGACTTCAAGAATGAAGCTGCTGACCCTCGCAGTGAGTGTTACAGTTCTTAAAGATGGTGTGTCCGGAGTTTGTTCCTTCTGATGTTCAGACATGTTTGGAGTTTCTTTCTTCAGGTGGGTTCGTGGTTTTGCTGGCCTCAGGAATGAAGCTGCAGACCTTCCCAGTGAGTGTTACAGCTCATAAAGACTAAAGACCGCTGGGACCCACAGAGTGAGCAGCAGCAAGATTTATTGTAAAGAGTGAAAGAACAAAGCTTCCACAGTGTGGAAGGATATCAGACCGAGTGGGTTGCCACTGCTGGCTCAGGTGGCCTGCTTTTATTCCCTTATCTGGCCCCACCCACATCCTGCTGATTGGTCCATTTTACAGAGAGCTGATTGGTCCGTTTTGACAGTGAGCTGATTGGTGCATTTACAAACCTTTAGCTAGACACAGAGTGCTGATTGGTGCATTTACATCCTTTAAAGCTACGACACAAAAGTTCTCCAGTCCCCTACCCCATTAGCGTAGACACAAGAGCGGAGCTGATCAGTCAGTGCCTTTAAAAACCTTTAGCTAGACGCAGAATGCTGATTGGTGCGTTTACAAACTTAGCTAGACAGAGAGTACTGATTGGTGTATTTACAAACCTTTGGCTAGACCGAAAAGTTGTCCAGGTCCTCACCCAACCCAGAAGCCCAGCCGGCTTCACCTCTCAATGGCACTGGCTGCGGGACTTTGTGGCACCTAGCCCGGGCACTCCAGCAGCCCAGAGGGAGCTCGTCCCCTTATCAAGCCCAGCAGGCGCCGGCTGGTCCCTCCAAGTGTGGGCCACGGAGCCCGTGCCTATCGGGAACACACGCTGACCCACTCCGCACACAGCCCTGGCTCTCGCCCGCGCCTCTCTCTCCATACCTCCCTGCCAGCAGAGGCAGCTGGCTCTGGCCTCGGCCAGCCTCAGAGAGGGGCCCCCACAGCACAGCGGTGGGCTGAAGGGCCCCTCCGGAGTGGATGCCGAGGCCGAGGAGGCCCAGAGAGCGAGCCAGGGCTGCTAGCATGTTGTCACCTTTCAAAAGTACCTCCTGCCCTTATTCTGGTTGTTTCCTCTCTAGCACTTATTGCTATTGGCAATTGACTATAATTTACCAATTCAAGTAAATGCCTCCTCTCATTAGAATATGACATGCATGAGGACAAGGACCTTGTCTTAGCTGTTCTCTTTACAACCCTTTTTGAAACATAGGCACTTGGTAAATAAATAATAAATGAGTGAATGGATGACTTTGACACGATAAAGGAGACTATTTTAGCTAGTGCATTACATGAAGGTTGTTAGTTCCTTGGCTAAAATCAGAGTGCTGTAGGAAAACCTTCTACCACTGCATTCTAAACCAGAGAGACAGCACAGAGGTATTATGCAGAGCTTGTACCAAACAAGAGCTTACTCTCTTTAAGTTCAAGCATCCTCAGATCTAAATGTATCTAAATGTATATTAGGGATTGCAACAGAAAGAGGTAAATCTTGAGAACTTTGAACACTGAGCAATAATTATAAGCAGAGAGATAGAGGCTCCTTTGCCTCTGGTCTAAATTTTTTATTTATAGAAGGACTATTTTCATGCAAAATGGCCTGGGGTTTAGATGAGAATCAGTGGATGATGCATAAAATAAGACAGCAAAGAAACAGGAATCCTCATACAGTCAGAACTGTGAAAATTCCCTTAGCCCTATCTGGCTAAAGTGCTTACCAGTTCCTCTGTAAGGAGGAACTAACTGCAACACATATGTTATGTATTTTGGTATGTAAATAAATGTTCGTCAGTCTTCACCTAATTCAAGTCCCAAGTAGAAGAAACTCATTTAACTTGAACCAGGACCAAAGTGACAAGAAGAGTCAAGATTCTAAAATCCACTGTGGCCAAAGCAGATAAGCAGCACCCTCTTGGAAAAATGTTTCCTCAACTAGGCTTGAAATTCTGCTCCGTGTGAGTAACATGTGGGTTACCAAACCTTAGAGCTTTCTTTCCACGGCTGGAACTCTCAAAAATGAACAGGCTCAAAATTGTCCTTATGCTGAGTGGGGGAAGTATGCAAGAATGTTTTTCTTCATGGGTTTGCAGCACCTGCCCTTTTAGCAGAAACCAGCAGCATTCACTTGGGCCATAAAGGCACCATTTGTCAAATTACTGTTCCAGTGAGCTAAATAATACCCCTATGGACAGAAAAGTTAATCTTTTTCCAAAGAGCCCCATTTCTACCCAGGAAGTGGCTTATTTGCATTTCAGGAGCTGAGTCTGTGTTATTACGTTTCCACAGCAGCTAGGTTCATAGGTTAACCACATGGTGTGTTAACAACAATTTCTTTTCATCCTTTTAAAGTTATTTTCATTTCATTAGCTACCCTCTTGCTCTTTAATTATTCTCTGTTTAGGTTTTGTTGCTGCCATCATCAAATTTCTATCAGGGGAAAGGGCTGCTACCTTCAAGCCACTGTGCATAGCGCACGCACACACACACCCCGCCCCCGCCCCCCCCCCCACACACCCCATATCTGTTCTTTATCACCATGCCTTTGAAAAGGCTCAGCTGTAACATGCTGATCTCTTTGTTTTTCTTCTCCCTTGTTTAGACCTTTGAATGTCATCTTCCTTCAGTTCTTGCACACGTTGTCACCCTGCTTACTCCCTATCAGCAGTCTCCCTAGGATGGCTGTCTCCCTTCTGGAATCTGTGAATTCACAATCCCCATGTAGCTTGTGCCTTTAATTAAATTCTAGTCCCCAACCCCGCCCCCCGCCCCCCACCATGATTCACAGATACCCTGAAAAGTTCAATATTAATTAACCAGGGCTGTGCAGAGTCTCCAAGCTGGAATACTGGAAGAAGAAAGGTAGTAACATTGTAACATGTTAGGATTTTTAACAGTCCTGTGATGATGCTCTTGAGGAAGGTGTTTCAGATCCAGGAGGAAGTCATTCAAGTATAAGGAAGATGAGCATTGTAAATGCTGTAACAAACCAGCATAGCATTATGTTTACTCTAAGAAAATTCAGCGTATTGTTGCTTTTTTTTTTTTTTCATTTGGGAATTATATATGGTCTCCATTTCTCCCTGTTTTACCCCAACCACAGCAACAAAGTAGAAGAAATCAAAATGATGCTAAAATAAATAATACCTTTGATACAAATTTGATCATTTAAAAAATTATCTGGGGACATTTATCTAAGATTAATATATTCATTAATCATCACCTTTAAATACTCTGGATTTCTATTGCTTCTCAAAATTCCAAAGGAAAACTTTTGGTGAACCAGAGAACCACTGCCCACTGGAAATAAAGGTAGAGAAACGGATCTAATTTGAACGATCACTGAATCTCTAAGATGGGAGAATTTAGTCGTTATTAAAATCAAAACATATCTGATGGGTGAATTCCTTCAATAACTCTGAAAAGTGGTGCCCCTTCCTTTGGCTTTAGTACATCCAGTGTTGGGGGACTCATTCTACTAGGAAGAGATCACTCAAAATATAATTGTTAGAAATGCTTCTACTTTCACATGGTACTGTTTTCTGAAGTCTCACAGAACATGTCAACTGGCTCTTTTCCTGGGACTGTAAGATAAACTGTGCTGCCAGATCTTCCTTTTTCAGGTTAGTATTCAAGACTTTTAACCTAACTCTTGACGATGAAGCTGATCTCAGACACCATGTTCTGTTACGGCTAGCCATTCCCTAAGCAGAAGGCTTGGCTCTGCCAAGGTATTCTCGAGCTTTTGAAAGTGCCATAGAACATAATTCTTCTCTTCCTTTCCAATATCTGTCCTCACATGGACAAGCTATGCCTGACTGGCAAAGGACCTGGGCCTAGTCAAAGCCCCGCACTCTACAAATTCCCTGCTAAATCCAATCAGAAGAGTCTTCAAAATAGGTTGAATACAGATGTCACCTAGAGACACAGGTACTTTGAAGATCAACAGAATGGACAGACTAGAATAAAGTAAATACTTTAAAAAATGTCATAGGAACTGTTAAGAGAAAACAATACAGGTCTTAACTTGTGCCTAGCAAAAATCCTCAGGGTTAGAATTTGAAAGGTAAAAATCTCCCTATTCCTAAATGTAGACTATCAGAAAGAGAGAGGGAGGAGGAGGAGGATGAAAATTCAGTCCATTTGAATTGATCATATAAAACATGAGACCTTTGATTGCTTTTTAAATCCTCTAAACTGTCCTCTTATGAGGAAAAAAAAAGTGTCTTTCTAGTCCAAGAATTTGCCTATTAACTTTCAATTATTTTTTATTTCAATGGAATCTCAGTACTTATCTTTTTTTATTAATAGATCGATTAAAAGGAAACCTTTTTTCATTTTAACTTTCTTTTATTTTCTAATATAGTAAGAAAGAGGCTGAAATTCAATTTGTTAAGTCTGCAATGAAATTTTAAAATGCCACGTTAAGACTGCACATATACAGACACTATTTGTATTGAAAATGGTCACGCTATATACTATAAAAAAGTAAGACACATTATTTCTGACTACCATCTCTTATCTGCTGTATCTCAGCACCCACCCCAGAAGCTTTAAATAGCTCATTTAATCCTCTAGCAACCTGATGAGTTAGTTACCATCACTTGAACTTTAAAGATGAGGTTCCATGGGGCTAATAACCATACCCAGTGTCACACAGCCAGTAGCAAGTGGTAAAATCTGGATGTGACTCAGTTCTTTCTGATATTCATTGAATGAGTTATTAAACGGATACAGAGATGAATGAATGAAGGCTTTGGTAGCTATGTAATGACAGATAACACAAATTCAGAAATGTATCAAGCAATAATAATGAATAAGGTTATCATTTTCCAACCTGCTCTACATTCAGAGATGGATGGCTTATTCGTTCTTGTTCTTCTTTTGGGGTGGGGCTGGAATGTACCAAGATAGAACTCAATAGCTGAGGATCTCAATGAAACCAAAGGGAAGAAAGGATAAGCAGAGGTACACTAGGAAGCAAACAGTCCAGAATAGCAAAGATGTCTATGGTAAAGTTTCAGTCCATGCCCCAATTCCCCTGGTTCTTAGTAGGCAACTTGTTATCGATAATATTGCTGACTTGGCATTATCCCGTGATCTAGAGGATATTTGCCAGAACTGCCATAAACATTTTGTAATTTTTAGCAAGTCCTGTATTTCTATCGCTATCCAAATGGTCACAAATTCATCTCAAGGAAAAGCTATGGAAAGTCATAAATTGCCGTGTGAAAAACTAAAACACTTAGAGTTACCAAAGGAGAGATGCTTCTAACTAACTCATACGCCTTTTTCTAACCTGTCATATTGATAGAGAATTTAACTAAGGCCGTCATTCTTCCTATTTCTCACCTGATATTTCTGATCCGAAAGCTACCTGTAAAATCTAGAGGGTCTGATAATGGGCCAGTCCAACATATTAATCATAGCTGTCTTTCTACCACTTTGTATTGGTTCCCCTTTCTTTATTTCTATGTAAAATAATAATCCTTAAACATGATTGGGATAGAAATAATACTGTATTTGGATAATCTGGAAACCTTGGAAGGAAAGGGTACTATTAGGCCTAATCGCACTGAGAAATCTTGAATTTGTAAACCCTCAAGGCAAGTGGCTAGTTCACAAAGAGGTGGTAAGATGTAAAGAGATGAAACTGAATGAAGGATAACTTCTGCCAAAAATAAGCAATGAATCAATAAAAGCAAATGTCATATTTCATTCTCTTCAACACTGAAAATTTTACAACCTGTTTATCTGCAGAATAAGAGTTTTTGATCTAAAGATGTGAGAAAATGTGGGTTCATGGAGGTGTTTGCCATATTTTCGTTTCTCTTCTTGAGCCTGGGGAGAAAATTTAAAACTATGTTGAGTATTAGAAATGATGAGAAATAATGAGGGTTATTTCAGTGGTTAAAAAAAGAATGACTATGAAGACATGAACCAGTGAATGAAGAGGTATGACTGAGACCCACCATGGTCCCAGGAGATACCTCCAGGCATCTGGAGGGGAGGATCCAGGTCCCAGACTGCGTTGAAGATCTAGCTCTGACTCTTCCTTCTTTTTAAGACTAAATAATATGCCGTTTAGTATATATATCTACCACAATGTCTTTATTCCTTTAGCATGAGAAGAAAATTGAAAATTACTTTGAGAACTAGAAAAAATGAACATGTGGGTTATTTTAGTGGTAAAAAAAAAATAGGAAAATGACTATAAAGACGTGAACCAACTATCAAGGGATGTTTGGGTTGTTTCCATATCTTAGCTATTGTAAAAAATACAACAAAGAACAGACAGCTCTATGGGGTGCTAATTTCATTTCCTCTGGGTGTATACCCAGAACAACAATTGCTGGATAATATGGTAGTTCTCATTTTAATTGTTTGAAGAGAAGCTATTCTGATGTTATAATGACTGCACCAATTTATATTCCCACTAACAGTGTACAGCCATTCCCTGAACTTCACTCTAGATTTTATTTCCCAAATGAGATGGAAGTACATGGAATAAAGTAGTAGTCAAGCCAGTTTAGTCTTCACATCCTAAATCACCCATCTCTGAAACCTGTCCAGATTACCTTCCCCCCACCCCCATGTGGATCTGAATAAGCTCCTTTATTCCCAGTTGTCCTATATGTATCCAGTTTTATAGACACAGCTTCTGTAAAGGACACTGTTGTCTTACACCAAAGTATAGCAATTAAGAACTCAGGGTTTGCACCTTTCCAGCTCTGTAGACTTGGGCTGGTAACCGAGCCTCTTTTACCCGTAGTTTCTTTATCTAGAAAACAGGAGTGATGCATAGGATTGGTGTAATTGGTCTCATAGGATTGGTGTAAGGATTAAATGAATTGTAACTAGAAAATTGTTGGGAAATACCAAATATAATTATATAATTACTAGCCTCTGTAGGTATAAACAGTTTAATTACTTATAAGTTTACATGTCTGCATATATTAAAGAGGGCAAGACTTAGATTGTAGTTCATTTTCATGTCTCTGTAACACAACACTCTGTTTAGTAGTTACATAAGTAGTGATTGAATGAATGTACAAGTGAATGAATAATCATCTCAAGTCTATCATTTGTCAAGGAAAATTTCCCTATAGAGTTCTTTCTTCTTTAGGGGGTCTTTAAGATGGTCCCAGTGCAAATGCAACAACATGATTGGACCCAGAAGAAATTCTGCTAAGTGAAATAAGCCAGACACAGCAAGAAAAGTATTGTAGAGACCGGGAGCAGTGGCTCGCACCTATAATTCCAGCATTTTGGGAGGCTGAGGTGGGAGAATCACTTGAGCTCAGGAGTTCGAGACCAACTGGAAAACATAGCGGGACCTCATCTCTACAACAAACAAACAACAACAACAAAAACAAACAATTAGCAGGGTGTGGTGGTGCATGCCTGTAGTCTTAGCTATTAAGGACAGTGGTGTGACGGAATCCCTGGAGCCTGGGAAGTTGAGGTTGCAGTGAGCTGGAATCATGCGATGCACTCCAGCCTGGGCAACAGTGTGAGATCTTGTTTCAAAAAAAGAAGGGAAGGGAAGGGGAGGGGAGGGGAGGGAGAGAAAGACTGAGTTTGATCTCACTCATAAGTGGACACTAATAAAAAGTCAAACATATAGTAACACAGAGTAGAAAGTTGGTTACCAGATGCAGTGGAAGAGGAGATGGGGAGATGTAGGTTAAAGGGTACAAAGTTACAATTATATAGAATGAATATCTAGAGACTTAAGGTACAGCATGACAACTACAGTTAATACTACTATATTGTATAATGGAAATTTGCTAAGAGAGTAGATTTTTCTGTGCCATTATGACAACAAAGGTAACTGAGATGACAGATACGTTAATTTTCTTAGCTCTACTAGTAATTTCACTATGTATACATATATAGAGACACCTTAAATGTATATCTTAAATATATACAATAAAAAAGCTGACCTATACCATGAGTCCATAGAGAAACTACAAATAGAAACATTTTTCTCTTGCCACTCTTTGGTCTTCCTGTGAACCAATGGAAAGATATCATGTTGATACCTTGAAAATGGAACTGATAATAGGCTTAGAAGAAACAATTTAGGTCATGTATTTCTAGAGCTCCCTGTGAGGGGACAATAACGTGGCTCTTTGGTGTCTTTTGAATTTTTACTGTTGATCAGTGGCTTAGCCATGTGGGAAGTGTAACATCTGCAGTATCACCTGCTCCCCACCTAGGAGGAATGCAATTATTTCTTGTGGGTTATGGTGTCAACCAAAGGCAGTCTTTATCTTTAATAAATGAACAGTGGTCATGAAGGGAGGCTAAGCTTCTAGGTGAAATCATCTGTAGGTGAGACATAGAGTCTTCTCTTACACCTTTCCAAGAGGAAGGGAAAAGACAATGGTAGTGGAAGAAGAATCATTAACAAATACAATCAGTAAAACTGAAACACTCTAATATTCTACAATTTAACAACAACAACAACAACAAAACAGGAGCTAAGGGCTCAATCATTTCTTTCATGGTTTCTAGAATATGAAAAAAAATATAAATTCTAAGTGAAACAAATTATGAGTTTCTTTCAATCTCTTTGAGGGAGTCAAAAGATATTAGAAATGGCAGTTAATGGGTAATAGGCTAGTAGTTCAGAATTAAATATCCTGAATGAAATCTGCAGGCAAACGAGTTGTCATTCCTTTAAAAGCAGTCGTTTGCATTTTCCTGGAAAATATGTAAAGTTACTGTTGAGTATATTGTTTCAACTATGATAGCTTAGAAGCAGAATTTAACATTAGGTCCAGAACACCATCCCATGCTCATATTCAGTTGCATGTAGTTGAATAGGAATTGCATTCACAAGATGGGAAACCCCTGTACCAACTTCCCTTTTTTCTCTCCAAGTAGATAAACGAAGTCTCTACAGCTGCTATGCCTTAAACTGAGTTGATGTGCTGAATTTAATTAGGTTGTAAGAATGGAAACTAAACCAGATAATTGACTAAATATAAATGGAATAAAGGCATTTCCATCCCAAAATGTGTTCCTAGAAAACACAGAGTAAGACAAATTGTGGCCAAAGAGGGTAAACATGTGTTCATATGCTGCTGTATTCATCTGCTCAAACCTGCTCTGCAGCTGTAAAAGGCATTTGCATGGTATGGGGATGGTGAACTGATGGCATTTCCTTAGGAAAGAGTGGATGCATTCCAGATCTTTGTCTCAAATATAGCAGGGACAGAAGGAATAAACAGTTTTCCTGGTCACAGAATAGAGACTAAGAAAATAGATTCCTAAGTACCACCTAGATTTCTAATATCATAGTATTTGCCAACATCACTTAAAATTATTGAATTTCCTGGCAAATACTCAGAAGTCTATTATTTCACTATTCTTACATAAAAGATCAGATAATAAATAATAATAATGAAATAATAATAAACTAAGTAATAGGCCGGGTGTGGTGGCTCACACCTGTAATCCCAGCACTTTGGAAGGCCAAGGAGGGTGGATCATGAGGTCAGGAGATTGAGACCATCCTGCCTAACACAGTGAAACCCCATCTCTACTAAAAACACAAAAAGTTAGCTGGGCATGGTGGCGCACACCTGTAGTCCCAGCTCCTCAGGAGGCTGAGGCAGGAGAATCCCTTGAACCTGGGAGGCAGAGGTTGCGGTGAGCCGAGATCGCTCCAGCCTGGGTTACAGGGTGAGACTATCTCAAACAAAATAAATAAATAATAAAATAAATAATAATAGACAAGTAGTATCTGGGCCCTCACTAAATCCCAGATCCTGTGCTAACTACTTTACATATCTTCACTCATTTAACCTTTCATTGACCCTGTCATATAGGTACAATAATTATCTACATTCCATGAATGAAAAGATTGAAGTTTAGAAAGGTTAAGGAATGCCTAAAGCCATGGAGTTAGCAAGTGATAATAAATTTTATATAAACCACCTATGAAGTTGTTGACCAACAGTTCTAAAAGATTCTTCAGGTTTTACTTGCTTCTGAATCTGGCAGCTTTTTCCACTGACAAAACAATCGCTTCTACTACTAACTTAATAGGTCAGAAATATTCATCTGTGCAAATCCATGTCACATGTTTCAGATGAGAAGTGCCATGGTACCCTGTGCTAATTATGGCCTCTTCTGCATGTACTATGAGCTAAACCATAACCCAAAATCCCTTCGTGTTGTTCTGACATCACCCAGTAGTATACTGGGACAGTGTGGAGAATGTGATGATGTTCCTCAGCCCTAATGCAGTATTCCAGCCCAGTGCCTCTCAATCGGCATACAGTCCCTCTAACGTTCTTGCCAGAACACAGTTTCTTATCCAGTTAAGTTTGGAGCGGGGCTTGAGATTCTGCTTTTGAAACAAATATTCATGGAATCTCCATGCTGCTGGTCAGAGAACCATACTTTAAATAGAAAGGTTCAGAAAGACCTGGATTTAGCCAACTGTGAATTGATCCATTACTTGAGCAGCAAGCACTGTAACTGAGAAAGCTGTGGGATTAAGCCAAATCCTATTTTTGTCATGCTATAAATAATTTATTTGTTTTTTCCTAATTTGTAAATTGGGTGTAAAGAGCAACTGCTGCTCAGGCTACAGAAAATGCTCATTGTTCAAAGTCATTCTGATTTACCCATAGTGGAGAAAGTAAGCAACAGGTCTGTGCACAGAGGAAAGATACAAGGCTGATCCTGGCTATTCCCTCCCAAGAGTCTGTCCCTTCATGTTTGAGTCAAGAACATAACAATTATACAGATGCAAGAGTCTATAAACTGGCTTAGCAAATTGCACAAGTCTAAGAATTACATGTAATATGTAAAGAACACCCCATCACTTACGTCTGGCAAGGGACTCATAAAGTTCTCACTTTTCTCTACTGGCACCTTTTCCACTGTATATACATCCTTCTTATAGAAACAATACCCCAAAATGGTATGTAGCTGTTCACATCTTTATCTTTGTATTGACACTTACCTCTTTGAAATTGAGGGTTGCATCTTATTCAAATGTGTAACTAGAAAACTGCCAGCATAGTTGGCTGCTGATTAGTAATTATGTTATTTACAATAACAGATGCTTTTGGCTATTCTTTTCTTGTACCTAGTCTTGGGCTAAATGCTTAATTGTCATCATTTCAGTTTGCTCACAAAAATAACTATTATTGTAATGTAGACAAGGAAACTAATCCTGACATTACTTGTTTTACTGGATTATCTATAGTATTTTGACAGTGTTCATCACTCCTTAGCCCCAGAAATGCTCTTTTCTCTGTGGGTTACACTTTTCTGGCCTTTTCTCTTCTTTAGTTGAACCTTTCTTTTTCTTACTGTGCCTTTACTTTTCTCCTCCTACTTCCTAAATGTAGATCTCCCCCAAAGTATGAGTGTTACCCTTCAACTTTTGTCTCTGTCTACATATCTTATTCCCTTCAAGTCTCACCATTCTCCAGACTTCGAGTATTTCCTCCATGAGAAGTTCTCCAAAATCTCTTTCTCTACCTCTTACTTGGCCTTTGACTCCAATGCTACATATCCAACTGCCTCCAAAGTATCTCTGCTTGCCTGTTTATCATCCCAAACATTAGAAAATCCCTCATTTTCTCTTTCCTCTAAAGTCAGTTCCCTCTACATGAATTATCCACTTTGAGATATAAAATCATCAATTTTCCATTCATTCAGGCATAAATTCTCTTTCTTCCAAGGTTTATTCAGCCATGCTGCCAGGGAGGTTCTTCCTTTAAAATGTCATCATCTTTTTACTGCACTCCAATGCCACTACCTTATGGTGTGTATAACCTCAGAGAACTAGCATCCTAATAAGGTTTCCCTTCACACTCACCCTGTTCTCATCCATCTTTGCTCATGTTCTTACATACTTTCCCATGGAGTCACATTTCTACTTAAAACACATGCATGGTTTCACATCACCAAGAAGACAAATACTTGACATCAAAATACCCCAACAATCTAAATCTTTTTATTATATCATCAGTGTTTACATTCAGTTTTTTCAATATGCTTGTTATATTAAAGCTTTATTACTAACTACCATTCTATAACCCTTCTATTTCAGCCATATACATCATTCTCTGGACACTCCTTATACTGTCTGATTTCTTTCTGGAAATTATTCAATTGTGCCCCATATATATCCACATTTCTTCTTGGTTTATCCCCTTCTATTTATTCTTTGAAACCCAGATAATGCCAAGCTAACTTTGTAAAGACTTCTGGAGCCAACTCCAGATGCAAGTAGGCCTTGCCTCCCAAGAATATTTAAGACAATAACTTCCTTTCAGTGGTGTACATCCAAATCACTTCGTAGAGCTTTTTGAAAATAAAAACACATGGTCCCCATGTCAGAACTAAGGAGCGTAGTTTCTGTGAATAACTTAAAAACCCACAGACCACTCAAATGGGCACTCATGATTAAGAAACTTTATAAAGACATTTATCTTTTCATGCATATGGTACTTGCTTTATCAGTAGACTGGGAGAGTTTCGAGGGCAAGAATTATGAACCTGTATTTGGTATCTCTTAGGCACCTACAAGACTGCCTGACATAGAAGAATAAATATTTTATGGTTGATTCACTTTTATGAATACTGTATTCTGTGTAATTCTGAGGAAAAATCATATGAGAAGACACAAATTCTGATTGTTATGACTTTGAGATGGTCCCTAAATAAGGAAAATGCTAAAAGAAGGTGTTTAATATAGGTACAATTAACTAGCAGTAGTTAATTCCTTTGGATAGTTTTGGGTTTTGACATCACATAAAATCTCATGGTCAGAAGCTTGACAAAAACAAGCAAGGGGTAAAGGACTCCCTACTATTCAACAAATATTGCTGGCATAACTAGCAGATAACCTATAGAATGGGAGAAAGTATTTGTAAACATTGCATTTAACAAAGGTCTAATATCTAGAATCCATAAGAAACTTAAACAATTCAACAAAAAATCAAATAACTCCATTAAAAATAGGCAAAGAATATGAACAGACACTTCTCAAAAGAAGACATACATGCAGCCAGCAATTATATGAAAAAGTGGTCAATATCACTAATTAGAGAAATGCAAATCAAAACTACAATGAGATATCATCTCATACCAGTCAGAACGGCTATTACGAAAAAGTGAAAAACAAACAAACAAACAAAAACAGATGTTGGAAAGGTTGCAGAGGAAAGAGAATGCTACACTGTTGGTGAGAATCTACATTAGTTCAGACACTGTTGTAAGCAGTTTGAAGATTTCCAAAAGAACTGAAAATGGTATTACCATTCGACTCAGCAATTCCATTACTCGGTTTATACCCAAAGGAATACAAGTTATTTTACCAAAAAAGAATCATGCACTTGTATGTTCGTTGCAGCACTATTCACGATAGCAAAGACATACAATGAACCTAGGTGTCCATCAATGGTGGATTGGATAAAAAAATGTGGTACATGTACACCATGGAATACTACACAGCCACAGAAAAGAAAAATGAATGAAATTATGTTCTTTTCAGTAACATGGATGCACCTGGCGGCAATTACCCTAAGTGAATTGATGTAGGAACAGAAAACCAAATACCACATATTCTCACTTGTAATTGCAAGCTAAACAATGAGTACTCACTAACATAAATATGTCAACAATAGACACTGGGGACTACGAGAGGGTGAAGGAAGGGTTGAGGTTTGAAAATCTAACTATTGACTACTGTGCTTACTACCTGGGTGAGGGGATCATTCTTACACCAAATTTCAGTGGCATACAATCTGTCCATGTAACAAACCTCCCGAGTCTAAAATAAGCATTAAAAAATATAAAATGACCATCCATAATAAATAAATGAGTCTTATGGTCAGAAATATTACTGGTAAACAGGAATATTATCTTACTTCTGTAAAATTAATCTTCAAAACTCATTAGAGACTACAAAGAAGTCTTCAATATTAAAAACCCAAATAAACAGCAGAAAGTAAAAACTTCAATCAGTAGAAGAAAGCAATAAGGCTTTCATTTTCTTTCTCTTCCTAAGCCAAAGGAGTGTCATTTTCACTAGGCAGATCTTCATAAGCATGTTTTTTTGCTGCTATTCAGCTGCTATCTCTGAATCCAAAATTTAAAATGACAATAATATTAATAATGGAGTCAGTGTTTTTATAATACTCAGTTCTCAAATTCCACAAAATCTAGTTGATGTTATTTCCTAACCTGCAGTCAGTGAACAGGAGATTGACCAACATCACTTTGACAGTCTCATTTTTCGCCTTTACTTCATTGTCTCAACTGGTTTTAGTCACATTCAAGTTAGGGAAAGACTCATCAGTGAGTGAAGTAGGAATTATTGCTTTTAACCAAAGTAGAAAGATGTAAGATTAGAATGTGGGTCTCTGTTTCTGCTAGTGGTCAGTTTTGTGCATCTTCTCTATTCTTGATATTTGCCATTGACTACAGAAGACATAATATCTTAAATATATACATTTAATGCTTCAAAGTTTTATATTATTCCTTAACTGCTCTCTTGAAATTTAGTGGAATTTAGGAATGCAAAATGAATTCACTTCTAAAAAGATGGTGAGATAATTGGTTAATCCTACTGCATATTTCTATGTGTGTATTGATGCATCCTTTTGAAAAGCCATTGGGGAATAAGTGTCAAACAAGGGAAAATTTATTAATACCATTGAACCAGTGATTCTACCTCTGAATGTATTCTACAGGCATACAACCCAGGCAACAAACGCTCTTTATACAAAATTTTTTATTGTTTCATTTTGGTATATCCTTGAGACAGAAAACTTCCTTTAGCAGAGAGCAATTCCTGGAGTGGATCTAGTTGAGACCAGTCAGTTACTAGCACTCCCAGCAGGTTGGGGAGTGAGTATGTGGGTCCCTGGTTTAATTGGGATGGATCCAGGCAATGCACCACAGTGTCCCTTACAAGGATTGACTATCAGACCTATGAGATCGGGACTTGGTGTTTAAGGATTCTCTCCCAAGAAGGAAGATGTCAGCTACTACTTGAGGGCACATGAAAATGAGTGGTATGAATTTAGCTCTGTAACAAACTAAGTGATATGACACAAGTCTCTCCAATTTCTCTAGATGTTACTTTCCTCATCTATAAAAGAAGGAGTTAGACTATCCAACAGTAAATTCTCTAATCTTCTACTCTTCACTGATATTCAGGTCTATGAATTTCAATTGCAGATCCCCATTGAACCCATGGAACACATGGACATTTCACAGACATTTCTCAAGATTACCAAATCCCTTAACTCATTCTATTTTTTTAAACTTTTATTTCAGGTTCAGGGGTACATGCGCAGGTTTGGTATATAGGTAAATTGCATGTCATGGGGTTTTGGTGTACAGATTATTTTGTTACCCAGGTAGTAAGCATAGTACTCCATAGGTAGTTTCTTTATCCTCTCCTGCTTTATTCCAAGTTTTAAATTCTTCCTTCTTGAGCTTGTTCTCCATTAACCCTGCTCTCTCTTTTTCTTCACTGACCTTTTTTCCTTGCTTCCTAATTCAAGACACTTGGTGAGACTGGAGATAGGGAAAAGCAGTCAGAAGAGTAGATGCACCAATTCTACTCCCCACCCATCATTTCTGTCTATCACCTAGTTGTGCCAAATGTACCCCTTAAAGATTTTCCACACATATCCTCTCTTCTTCACTCCAGCTGTTGCTCCCATGCTCCAACCTCTCTTCCATCACCCCCTTCCTGGAATACTGTAAAAGCCATGTAGTTAATTTTCCAGGCTCCAGTTCTGGCTTCCTTCCAATCAATCCTCCTGTTTCCACAGCAATATTTCTAAAATGCAAATCTGACCTTGTCAGTTCTTTTCAAGAGCTCCCCATTGTCAATTGATTAACTCTAACTTCCTTGGTGTGACTAGCATGACTCTCAATGATCAAGTTCTGTATTCCCTACTCATCCTTCACTTCTTCATACTGTGGGGTATGAATTCTTGCTCTCTTACTTACTAGCTATGAGTTAGTTATCCTCTCCATGCCTCATTCTTAAGATGGGAATAATACCTCATAGAATCACTATAAAGATTAACTGTTTAATACATTGATATGGTTTGGATGTGTCCCCACCCAAATCTCATCTTGAATTGTAGTTCCCATAATCCCCACGTATTGTGGGAGGGACCCAGTGGGACATGATTGGATCATAGGGAGCCCAATGCTGTTCTTGTGATAGTGAGTGAGTTCTCATGAGATCTGATGGTTCTATAAGGGGCTTTCCCCCCCTTCACTCCGCAGTTCCCTCTCCTGCCGCCATGTGAAGGATGTGTTTGTTTCCCCTTCCACCATGATTGTAAGTTTCCTGAGGCCCCCCAGCCATGTAGAACTGTGAGTCAATTAAACTTCTTTTCTTTATAAATTACCCAGTCTTAGAGTTTTTTATAGCAGTGTGAAAATGGACTAATACATACATACAGTACGCTTCCAAAAAGGACAAGCAAAATTGAGCTCTCAATCAAAGTTGGCTATTATTATCATGTTTTCTAAAATGACTTTCTCTGCTATGTCTAATGAACTCCTAGTCAACCTTCATCAGCCATCTCAAGTGTTAAATTTTCTGGTAGGAATTTGGTGAATATCTCAGTACTCTTCTCCCACTGCAATATCTTCTAAATTACCTAGGTACGTTGAAGATGCATTTATCATTATGCATTATACAGTGCATTACATTTATTTCTTTACATTTTTGTCTTCCCATGTACATATTCTCTAAGCTCCTTCAGGCAGACAGTAGAAACTCCCAAACTCTCAATCAGTGTCCACAGAATATATTAGTCATCTGTCACTAAGGGCTAATCTCTTGTTATCTTTAGGTAAAACACTGTGATGGCCCTGGAGATCCATTGTCACTGCACTCCTAATTGCTTTGAATGGAGTGAGGCACTGTGGGACTCAGTCTGTCATCTTCCAAAAGAGAACACCCAGTCTAGTTTTAATACCTCCACTTCACTCTCATGGACCACTCGCTGTTGTTATTTTTTCCTTTTTGGCCTGCAAGTGGCTACAATATTTCAATACCTCACTAGGCAGCTGCAGCTTTGGAAACGAACTTACTTTATCCAAGAACAGCCTGATAGGGCAGTTAGGAAAGAGTCATGTGAGTAGATGTCAGGGATTCTGGTAATGAAATCCCGCCAGTTTGTTATGGAAATAGAATACAATCTGCTTGCTGTGAGTATTTAATGTAACATTTTGCTGGGCACAGGAGAAGCAATTAGGCTGCTGAAAACTCAGTTCACGTTCCCTATAATTCAATAGTGACCACTGTTAGCAGTGCAAGATGTGACAGGATTGATAATTAATTTTGCATGAAATCAGTGTAATAAGAGAGAGAGAAAGCAAGGAGGGAGTAGAAGAGGGAAGGGAGGGGATCTATATTCAGCGGTAGATCAAATGTTACTTCCAAAGATCTGATCATAACTTCTGCAGAGCCAGCTTCTGGGTAGAAGAACAATCCAGTCAAAATCCAATACTGAAAATGAGTTTCTATACTTCACACAGAAAAAAAAAAAAGTTCATGAAGGCCATCTTTGGCCATGTCCTCTCTTCCTTCAGCTACAAACTAATTGGGCTTTGTTTACATTGATAAATAGGTGAACAGTAAGCTTATCTAAGGCCAGTAACAAATGCTGGGCCTTCTATTCCCTTTGTGCTTCTCCTCGAAGGAAATTCTTATTTCAAACACTTTGCATATGTGTGTTCTATCTCAACAGAACCATCACAGAGCTGAACTGCCTTGAAGCATCTCTTATCTGTTCATTCTGTTTTCTCTCAGATTTCAAAACTGACAATTTTGGAGGATTTACTGCTTTCCAAAGTTTCTAACAACCATAGCAGATAACTGTGCTAGTAGTCAGATAATTGGACATGAATTGCTATTGGAAAACAAAGCATGGACCTTTTGATACTGATATTCATCTATACATCCATCTATCTGTAAAAATGCCAGTATTGGAAGAAAAAAGTGATTCCAACTACGTCTAATGCTGGATTAACTGCACTGTGGTGTGGCAGAGGCATCACCAGCTACCAACTTCTAGCGTATTTCAGCCACGGTTTAGTGTGTTTCCTGCTAAGCTAAAATGAAAGGCTGACTTAGAATGGTTTCTGATTTATCTTTGTCCCTAGGAGCTAGGCAATGTGAACCTGACTAGCTCTTGGTGGGCAAAAGGTAGTCAACACATACTGGGTGAAATAAGTAAGTATGTGTGTGCATTGGTTAATAAGCCAGTTAGTTAAGTCTTTTAGGATTTGGTAGTATTTGGAATCATATGGAATTTTAAAAGATCTTTGGGCAACACCTAATCAGTGGTACAATTCTTGTCAATTACTTGTTATAAGAGAACCTAATGCTAATGTGAGTAATCTATTTGCTACTTGAAGTTAAGAAGTGGTTTGGCTAAACAATGCAAAACAAGGACAGGGTCTGAGGAGCTGGACGTGTACTTTGTGATGCTTGGGATATTCATAGATAGGAGAGAGGCAGCTTGGAATTAAGCTTTTTCCTCTTAGAGGCAGAACCATTGATTGAGATCTGAGCAAATCTTACATATATACCAATTAAAACTTGTACTCACTGTAACAATGATAACATAAAATGTGGCATAAATGCCCCAATTTTTATCCTTTCATATTTAAACAGTTTAAGCATTATAGTTGAAGGCTGATTCAGAAATTTCATCTGAGACTTTTAGATTTTTTAACTTTGTGTTCTGGCACTCTTAATCATAACTTCCATCTTTAAGGTTACCTTATGATTAAATAGGCTTCTGAAGATCCAACCACTACATTCACAGTACGGGCAGCAAGAAGGACAAAGGATGTCCTCTGCACCGTAGTCAGATGCCTTTAAGCAGTCTTTCTGTATGTGCCACTCAACACTTTTGCATACCTGATACTTGTCAAACTTAAAGCAACATACCAGCTTGACTGTTAGAAAAGGTAAGAAATGTTTTATTTTCTTTCTTAAAAAACTAAGGCAGTGATATTGCCAATAAAATTGTAGATTTGGTTCGTTTTAGCATTTTATTTTTATTTAAAAATTATGATTATTTTAGAGACAGGATTTTGCTCTGTCATTTAGGCTGCAGTGCAGTGGCTTGATCCTAGTTCACCGCAGCCTTTAACTCCTGGCTCAAGCGATCCACCTCAGCCTCCTGTGTAGCTGGGACTACAGGCATGTGCCACCACACCGGGCTAATTTTAAAATTGTTATGTAGAGATGCAGGCCTCACTATGTTGTCCAAGCTGGTCTCAAACTCCTGGCCCCAAGCAATTCTCTTACTTCAGCCTCCTAAAATGCTTTGATTACAGGCTTGAGCCATGGTGGCTTGTTGGGGATTTGTTAATAAGAAAAAGAGACAATGGATTTTCATGGGAATTGGCAGTTTCTTTTACATGATTACAGAAAGTTTGCCCCCCACCTTTCCATCAGTTTGCCACCCTTTGGCTGACTGTCCTTTCCCCTGGACTTTCTAGTCACCAGTAAAAAGATCACTGTACTGCAGAGAAAGGATACGTCCCTGGAGCAGCTCCTTATCCACTAGAAGTGGGTTAGCCAGAGACACCTGACCAGCTCTTCAGAGTCTGAGAGTCCTCATGTACTATTCACTGCCCTGGTTCAACTGCTGAACCAATGGATTTCCCCCGAGCACTCACAAATGATTGAAAAACCATAAATATAGGTGATAATAGTAATAGAGTGAAATACAAACAAAGACTGCAAAGAAGGGGAAAACATCTAGAATCTTTATGTTTCTGAGACTATAATTTACTAGGCATCGACGCTGCCATTGATTTATGTGAATTTCTGATGCTTCTGTGGATTCAGACAAATCCAAATAATAGCATCACAGTTCAGTGTCTTATTACCATAGCACATTATATATTTTTCACAGCTTACTTTGATTTGCTATATGTTAACTAGACAGAAAATTTCCTAATTGCCTCAATAATTAATGTCAAAGAAATGACAACAGTACTGTTTATTCATGACTTAGTATATTCCATGTATTGTGCTATGCATGATCCAGCTATATTTTAATTTAATCCTCAGATATTTTCCATTTTACAGATTAAACAAGTACAACTTTCACAATCTCACACAACTACTTGTGGAGCCAGGATTCCATATAGGCAATGTGAGTGCACATCCAAAACTTAAAACCACTGAACAATAATGCTTTCTGAAAGATAGGGAATTTCTTCATGATCATTGGTGCTACTGAGAGGTGACAATGTGCTAGTAGCCCTCACTCTCAGCGCCTCCTCGGCCTCCGCGTCCACTCTGACAGCACTTGAGAAGCCCTTCAGCCCACCACTGCACTGTGGGAGCCCCTCCCTGAGCTGGCCGAGGCTGGAGTCACTGCCCTCTGCTTGCCGGGACATGTGGAAGGAGAGGTGCGGGCAGGAACCAGGGGCGCTCACAGTCCAGCCTGAGTTCCGGTGCAGACTCGGGGCCCCCACACTCAGAGCAACCAGCGGGTGCCACCAGCCCAGGGCAGTGAGGGGCTTAGCACCCGGGCCAGCGGCTGTGGAGGTTGCCCCCTGTCCCCTAGCAGGGCCGGCCCACATGCACAGCGCTGGAATTCTCTCCTGGACTCAGCCACCTCCCCGCAAGGCAGGGCTCATGACCTGCAGCCCGCCATGTGCAAGCCCCCGCTCCGCGGTGGGCTCCTGCGTGGCCCGAGCCTCCCTGACGGGCGCCGCCCCCTGCTCCGTGGTGCCGGTCCCATCAACTGCCCAAAGGCTGAGGAGTGCAGGTGCAGCTAGGGACTGGCGGGCAGCTCTGCCTGCAGCCCCAGTGCAGCATCCACTAGATGAAGCCAGCTGGGCTCCTGAGTCTAGTGGGAACTTGGAGAACTTTTATGTCTAGCTAAGGGATGGTAAATACACCAATCAGCACTCTTTGTGTCTAGCTCAGGGTTTGTAAATACACCAATCAGTACTCTGTATCTAGCTAACCTTGTGGGGACTTGGAGAACTTTTCTGCCTAGCACTCTGTGTCTAGCTCAGGGATTGTAAACGTACCAATCAGCTCTCTGTAAAATGGACCAATCAGCAGGATGTGGGTGGGGCCAGATAAGGGACTAAAAGCAGGCTGCCCAAGCCAGCCAGCAGCAACCTGCTTGATTCCCCTTCCACACTGTGGAAGGTTTGTTCTTTCGCTCTTTACAATAAATCTTGCTGCTGCTCAGTCTTTGGGTCCATGCCACCTTTATTAGCTGTAACAGTCACCGCGAAGGTCTGCAGCTTCACTCCTGAAGCCAGCGAAACCACGAACCCACCAGGAAGAATGAACAACTCCAGACCTGCCACCTTTAAGAGCTGTAGTGCTCACCACGGAGGTCTGCAGCTTCACTCCTGACATCGAGACCACGAACCCACCAGAAGGAAGAAGCTCCAGACACATCTGAACGTCTGAAGGAACAAACTCCAGACACACCATCTTTAAGAACTATAACACTCACCGCGAGGGTCCGCGGCTTCATTCTTGAAGTCAACAAGACCAAGAACTCACCAATTCCGGACACACTATCTGGCTTGCTAGTCCTCCTCAACTTCCAGTACTTCTGAATCGTTGTGTATAATTTGACCAACATTAAATCTTTTTAAATGATGTGTGTCTCTTTGGTTAGTTTTAACACAGTTATAGGTCATAAACCATTTTTACCTTATCTTTCTCACTTAACATGTACTGTAAGCAATTTCTATAATATTTTACTTCTATCTTTTTAGCAACTGAGCCCTAAAGTCTGTCCATGTGTATGGACTGGTCTGTTCCTCCTTCACTTTTTAAAAGATAGAAAAATATAGTTACTACTAGTTGAAACTACATCCTGAATTTGACTTTCCAGAAGATGATGCATTACATCATGAAATGGCCGGGTCTTTCCCCAGCAGCAGCAGTCCAACAAACTAACAGCTGACGACGCCCAAGTAGAAAACCTCATACTCTAGAAGGGTCTACATCATGTCCCACTGGCAAGTTGCTCTCTTCACGCAGTGAATTAATTTACACTATTGTCAGGCATTGGCAGCTATCTGTCCAGAACTTGCAGCATAAAGGGTACCTGGGCGATGTATTTGTCTTTAACTCTACAGAGGCTTTGATAAATGGGTGAACAATTAAACAAATGATTTCAGTATAAAAACTATCATCTCTTTGCCCTGCTTCTTAAGGAAGGTGACATGGAAAGGGCTAGTGTGCCTCCTAAAAAACGGCATGAGTCTTTTGGGAAAAACTCACTTAACTCTATTTAGAAGTAGTTTAAATTGCTAAATCAACCAACACAAATATTGATAAAGCACCTGTAAGTATGAAATATTACACTAGGCAGTGCAGGAGATACCAGGAACATGAGAAATACTTTCTGATCTTCCTATTTAAATAAAATGACATAGGTTTAGTAGCTAGTGCTGTGGCTTTCACGTAGTAGCCAGTCAACAAATGCTAGTTTCTCTCCTGTCTTTCTTTCTTCATCCTTTCCCTTAAGGATTTTACAACTCAGTTGCAGGAAAAGGCCATAAACATGCAAACTGTTAAATACCACAACAAAATTTAAATAACCATATGAGGAATTTCACATGTTAATTATCTAATACCACCACCTGACATTTATTAAGTGCTTCATAGTACTTCCTAACATGTAATGAACCCAGGTAACAATGTTTCTTTAAAAGGAAACTGTTAAAGGCTACTGTCTGCTTTGTTTTTTCTTTATTTTGTTTTGATTTTTCCTTTCTCTTAGTATCAGAATGCTGACTCAATCAGTTAGACCATATCCATATCATTATTATACTATAGGTGACTCTATTTGCACATCTTTTTCTTCATTATTATACTTTAAGTTCTGGGATACATGTACAGAACGTGCAGGTTGGTTACATAGGTATGCACGTGCCATGGTAGTTTGCTGCACCCATCAACCTGTCATCTATATTAGGTATTTCTCCTAATGTTATCCCTCCCCTAACCTCCTACCCCTAGACAGGCCCTCGTGTGTGATGTTCCCCTCCCTGTGTCCATGTTTTCTCATTGTTCAACTCCCACTGATGAGTGAGAACACGTGGTGTTTGGTTTTCTGTTTTTGTGTTAGTCTGCTAAGAAAATCAGTTCAAAAATCTCTCTACAAACTCCAGGAAGTTAGATACTATATCTGGCATATTTGTTTTGGTATTCTTAAAGCTAATAAAGTGTCTGGTATACAGTATATGTACAATCAATATGTGATGACTGTATAAATTAATGAAATCCACACAGTGAAGGGAAAAATTGCACATTTTACTCTACGTAGTGATAAATAGGGATCAATAAGGGATGCCTAGTAAATAATCAGTCTCTATTACTTCCTCATTGAAGATATAATGATAATCCCTAATGAGTGTTGTCACAGTTAATTTGCTTTTTGCTTCCTAGTTGCATGTGGTAGAATTCCTCTTCTTGATTCAAAATCTTATTATTCCTCTTACTCTGACGGTGACTCAAATACCAATCTATCAATTTGTTTATTCTCCAGACTTCAACAGGCTCTAGAAGTTGTTGACATGCCATTGTAGGGCTCTAATCTCATGCCCTGCATCTAGGTTTTCTCCGAAAGAATATATATTCTGGTTTTGTGACTGTGGTAAGGAGCCCTTAACCTCTTTTGGTGGAATAAGCCACTTCTGGTTTAGAGTGTAGACTGATAATGGTTTTCCCATTTGGACATCCTTGGGACAGCAATCATTACCGGTCACTCTTTTGAATTTAGTGTCCTATGGTGGACACTTTCTTACGCGAACTCACCATAATGAGTCACAGTGAAGGAGACCTAGGGGTTAAACTGTGTGATTAAATACACTATGAAAAATGATCAGGAACTAGAATTCAAGTCTTCGGATTTGCAGTTCAATTTTTATTTCAACATGATGCATTACTGCTCTTTGAGGGATGGAGTCAATAAACATTACAGATCGAGAGGAGAGGAAGATCATTTTGAGCTGAAGTATACAGAACGTTTTGAAGCATATGGGTCTTAGAATTGGGTCTTGAAGTTTAAGGCCTAAATTGGAAATGGCTCATCAATAAACACTTTTTTTTCAGTGCACCCCATGACAGACTTACATAAAGGTTTTTTTTTTTTTTTTTTTTTTTTTTTTTT
>NW_016805866.1:208569-240287 GCF_001698545.2 Rhinopithecus bieti | reverse complement strand
TTTTTTTTTTTTTTTTTTTTTTTTTAAGTATATGTAGGAAAAAAAAAAATCAACAAATAGGAACAGGTGTTTTTCAGTTTACATGTCTTTGGAATTGTGTCTCATTTCTATTTGGCATTTTAATTCGTTAACATATTGCCCCATGACAGAGAATACTAGAAGCGCCCCAGGCTGACTGGACCACAGCCATTGCCAGGCCGGCTGGCAGCTAACCTAGCACCAGCAAAAATTCATCAGCATCACCTTCCTTCCTATCCTTACTAACAACAAGTCTCTGCTTATCTCTACTAAAAATGGTGACACAGTGAAACTGAGGGGCAGCAGAAGCCTTCCTGTACTTCAGTTTAAGTGAAGAAGGAAGATGACATTTCACAACACCAGAGGAATCAATTCCCCATCTCCAAGAACCTTGCCAAGTTCTGTAACTTTCCTAATCCTTTCTCCCTCCACTAATTCCATTCCTCGTTTGTCCCCAGTCCAAATCTAATCCCAAAATTTCACAGCATTAGGTAGATATGAGGAAAGATAAAACAAATCATAAGCTTACCCTAAGGCCACCAAATTCTCAAACTCTCCCCTTTCCCATTATTTGCTTCAGAATCATTATATCAGTTGTACAAAATCGTGAACCATGCTCTTTCCAGAATCCTCATTACTTTTAGCAATGATTTTAAAGCAAATGTCAAGATAAAAAACAGGCACTATGTTGAAAAGAAAAGCTCAAAACTCCAGGGATCTTTATCAAGAAAATCAGATGTTGACAGCTTTATAATATATAGTCAGAGTGGTTCCATGAGGAAAAAAAAAAATTATAGGATCATAAAGCCCTAGTCTACTATGAAAAACATTTGGTGGCCAGGCACGGTGATGGCTCACATCCATAATCTCAGCACTTTTGGGAGACTGAGGCCGGTGGATCACTTCAGTCTAGTTCTAGAGCAGCCTGGGCAACATAGTGAGACCCCGTCTTGACAAAATTTAGCCAGGCATGGTGGCATATGCCTGTAGTTCCAGCTACTCAGGAGGCTAAGGTGGGAGGATGGCTTGAGCCCAAGACGGGAGAAGGGAAGTTGCAGTGAGCCAAGACTGCACCACTGCACTCCAGCCTGGGCAACAGAGTGAAATCCTGTCTCAAAAAAAAAAAAAAAAAAAAAAAAATTTTAAATTAGCATTTAAAATTGTGACTCAAATAGCTTTTTTTTTTTTGGTCCTGAAAATGTTTATTCCCTCTGCTTTAATTATCTAAATTCCCTTTTCCCACCAGAAAAGATGTGTTCTTAGGGGGGAAAGAAAGAAAGAAATATCTAAGTTACAAGCAAATACTGAATTTCTCTGCTTTCCCTGTGAGAGTTGGTGGCTTCTTATGTTATGTTTTTGCCAAAATAACTAGCATGTTGCATCTGGAGCTATACAGTGTCTTCCTGTCTCTCTGGGGTTTAAATTCTACACATCACTGAATATTTCTTTAATTGTTTCCAAGCGTTAGAAGAGTGATTCATAGGCCAAGAGAAAGGTTCTATTTAACACCTGTGTTTTCACTGGAAAAGATTATTTCTTTACAATTGGCTGGTACACTCAACTTTTTATATCAATGATATTAGAAAATACAATTACAAATCTGCAATGTTTGTAAAAGTTGCTTTCTAAATTCTATTGTGTCCATTACCTACATAGACAGTTTTCCAATATTTTTGACTCCAAAGTCCAAAAATAGATACATTTTATTGTGACACAGGACAAATACAAATACCCACAAGTGTATACAAATGCAAATATGCATGCACACATACACATAGGAACACATTCATGTGTAACTTACACAGAAGTTTCATTAACAATATTTACCCAATTTATAAAGCAAAACTTGCCTGTCAAAATGGATTACTTACAGCAGTGTAAGCTGTCATATACATCTGTTAATATACTGCCTCTGCTAAGATCCCCTTCCTCACTGTTTTCTCCTAGTTAAATCCTCTGAATGCATCCACACTATTCTTCCTTTTTTTGAGACTGAGTCTTGCTCTGTCGCCCAGCCTGGAGTGCAGTGGCACAAACTCGACTCACTGCAAGCTCTGCCTCCCGGGTTCACACTATTTTCCTGCCTCAGTCTCCCGAGTAGCTGGGACTACAGGTATCTGCCACCACGCCCGGCTAATTTTTCTGTATTTTTAGTAGAGATGGGGTTTCACCGTGTTAGCCAGGATGGTCTCGATCTCCTAACCTCATGATCCGCCCATCTTGGCCTCCCAAAGTTCTGGAATTACAGGCATGAGCCACCGAGCCCCACCTGTCCACGCTATTCTTTTCTGCCACACTGCCTAGAACAGTGGCACCCATGTATTAGACTGTAATTATCTACAGAGTTCCTTGAAAACCGTGACTCTGGATTACACACCTTGACATCCTTAATAATCAGAATATTCTACGGCATGTAATAGATGCTTAACAAGTACCTGTGCACAAACCATTTATTAAAATTTCTAATATTAACAAAAATCAGTAAAACTGATGATCAATAAAAAGTTAAAAGCTATGAAAGAATCATAATACCTTATAAAATCTAGTTCATGCAGAGATTTACTAGTAACTGTGACTCTGAGATGGCCCACACTGATTGAAATGTGTCAGGTTACTGCTGCTGTTCCCACTTTTGCATGCTCAGATAATGCCAGCAGCTACTGGTAATTATATATACAGATAATGGTTTAAATAATCAGAAATATTTGCATGAATATAGTATATTTCAAATATCACCAGAAGACGGTGAATCTCACAGCCACTTCTAACTAGAAATTACTCTAAACCTTTTCTTTGTTGCAACTTTTTTTAAAGCAAAGAACCAGGGTTTATCTGCTTTATTTATTTATTTGGTTGGTTTGTTGTTTGTTCATTTATTTATTTATTTATTTTGGCCTTCATGGTAATTGAGCTTCCAGTGGGGAAGAAGAAGAGAGAAGACTGAAGAGGTGGACCAGTGGCACATTTCATCATGAAGATTTATCTGGAGGTAACAAAAAATACATTTGTTAATTTCCCTCTTGAGTGGGTTTTTGGAGGCTTTCCAATCCTCAAACAAAGAGAGCCTCATTAGCTAATTCCAGAGAAAACAACTGCTTCAAAGCCACAGCCTGGCGTTCAAGCTCCTTCTACTTTGGAACTCGTGGAGCCCCTCCATCAGCCTGGCGTGATTAACCCACAAGAACTTGACAGTGTGCATCCTTGCACATACATACTGATCCATCATTTCAGGTAACAAAAGGCCATTTGTCTCCTGCTTTTTATTATAGCTGACAAGGCATGACAGTCTTGGCATGTGCAGGGTGTTGTACCAGTGATGGCCATCAAAACTATGCAGTATCGGCCAGGCGCAGTGGCTCATGCCTATACTCCCAGCACTTTGGGAGGCTGAGGCGGGCAGCTCACCTGAAGTCAGGAGTTCAACAGCAACCTGGCCAACATGGCAAAACCCCGTCTCTACTAAAAATACAAAAATAAATTAGCTGGGCGTGGTGGCACACACCTGTAGTCCCAGCTACTTAGGAGGCTGAGGCAAGAGAATTGCTTGAACCTGGGAGGCGGAGGTTGCAGTGAGCCGACATCATGCCACTGTATTCCAGCCTGGGTGAAAGAGCAAGACTCTGTCTCAAAAAAAAACAAAAAACAAAAAAAAGCAGTATCTTGACAGCATCTGCAAGGCCTCCAGGGCCCAGTAGAGCAAAATACGCCCAAGGCAGAATCCCATCCAAACCCTAGGACTCCTTCTCCCAGATTACTTAGTAGTACGTGGTAAGTCATCTGAGAAAAAAATAGTTTTATTAGAGTTTCTGATGAAAATTGTGTGTGATCACAGAACTCAACCTGACACAAGCCCAGGTACTGCTATGAAGTCAAAGGCCCTGGACAATTATCAAGGCTGACGTCAAGGTGACACAAAGAGAGCAGTGGCCTCAAGTCCTCCTGACATGCATATGTGTAGGTCATTCTTGCTAACATGGCTTATTAATGACACTTCAAAAAACTGCTGAGCCATTATCATGAATACAAGGAAAGACAGACGGTGTAGTTTCATACTAACTATAAATTGAACAATATTTTTATTTTTTACTTATTTTAATTTTGTTTGAGATGGAGTCTCACTCTGTCACCCAGGCTGGAGTGCAGTGGCTTGATCTCAGCTCTCTGCAGCCTCTGCCTCCTGGGTTCAAGCGATTCTCCTGCCTCAGTCTCTTGAGTAGCTGGGATTACAGGCACCCACCACCACGTCCAGCTAATTTTTATATTTTTAGTGGAGACAGATTTTCACTATGTTGGCCAGGCTAGTCTCAAATCCTAACCTGAAATGATCTGCCCGCCTTAGCCTCCCAAAGTGCTGAGATTATATGCATGAGCCACCACACCCAACCCTGAATGATGTTTTTAAAGAATAAAATGAAGAAAGAGCTTCTGCTCTGAGATACAACAACAATGGTAGCTTTTTATTTTCTTAGACAAAATGGCATTTGGTCAACTGGCTAAATTATGGTCTGAATTTAAACCTCACTTCCATTTTACTGGGGAGGTTTTGTGTGAATTAACTTTGGAGAGTAAGAGTAAAGTAGAAGGAAAAAAAGAAAAAAGTCCAGGAGCAGTGGCTCACGCCTGTAATCCTACCACTTTGGGAGGCCAAGGTGGGTGGATCACCTGAGGTCAGGAGTTCAAGACCAGCCTGGCCAACATGGTGAAACCCCATCTCTACTAAAAATACAAAAATTAGCTGGGTGTGGTGGCAGGCACCTGTAGTCCCAGCCACTCAGGAGGCTGAGGCAGGAGAATTGCTTGAACCTAGGAGGTGGAGGTTGTAGTGAGCTGAGATCACGCCACTGCAATGCAGTCTGGGTGACAGTCTTTGTTGTCTGTCAATAAACAAACAAACAAACAAAAAACAACAAAGAAAAAACCCAAATAGAAAATTGGATTGTTCTGCAGTGGCTCACACTTGTAATCCCAGCACTTTGGGAACCAAGGCGGGCGGACCATGAGGTCAGGAGTTCCAGACCAACCTGGCCAACACAGTGAAACCCTGTCTCTACTAAAAATACAAAAAGAAGTATCTGGGTGTGGTGGCGGGAGCCTGTAATTCCAGCTACTTGGGAGGCTGAGGCAGGAGAATCGCTTGAACCTGGGAAGGGGAGTTTGCAATAAGCCAAGAGCATACCACTGCACTCCAGCCTGGGTGACAGAGCTAGACTCTGTCTCAAAATAATAATAATAATAATAATAATAATAATAACAACATTGTTCTAAGAATTTTTCATATTTATTTATATTCCCACTCTTCCCTTCCTCTACAGCACACCTGTATGAAAAGAGATATCTCATGGGGCATAGTAAACTCTGGCAATTCATTTTCCTTTGGTTGTACCAAGTTTTCATTAACTGAAGAAATTTTCAACTAATTATCAAACTGAGATTTTTTTTTCAAACATTTATTGACTACCTTTTCTGTGTAAGGTACTAGTTAAACCAAAAGAGGACGAAGACTTGGGTCCTAAGCTCCCCTCAAAAAGGAAAAAAATGACAAGAACAAGGTCCGATTAGAATAAGTGCCATCAGACATGCATAAACTAGGTATTAAAGAATACAGGAAAAGGAATAAATATTTTGCTTCCTAGGATAAGAACATATGCACAAGTCATTAGACAATCCACGGTAGGACAGAGAACCTGTTGAAGTAGAAGGAACGACATAAATAAAGGCACAGAGGTCTATAAGGCCAGAAAATATGCAGGGACAGGGCAATAAGACATGTGTAATTCCAACTTGGGGCACAGGAGGCAATGAAGTAGATGAGGCTTGAAAGATGTATTAGCTAACAAATACCCCAGTAAAGAGATTGTGTGGGCATGTGCTTTCTTTCTTCCTTTCCCTCTGGCCAATGGAGTAAACTGACTGTCTTTTAATGAAACAAAGCTATCATTTTGTTTTAAAGAAAATAACTCCAGGGAACTTGTGGATAATAAATTGGAAAAGAGGCAGTTCAAAGGCAAGAGTAACAGTTCAGAAGTTACTGTAAAAGTTCCTGTAAGAAATGGAAGAGCTGAAAGAGAACTGGATTCCAGATTGCATTTAAGTCAGGTGTGGCTACTGGTTGATCTGTTGGGAGGTGAGAAATGAGTCAAGATTTGTCTCCAGAGGCTCCCAGGCTCCACACAGAGGAGGTGAGCAGCCCACGGAATAAAGCTGAGTGAGCAGACTTGAGCCACGATCAAATGCAATTAGGGAATTGTAGCACAGACACTTGGCAGGTAGTTGGAAATATGGTTACAAGTTAAATTTGGAAATTGTTCAAGAATTATAAATAATGATTGATGCCAAAAAGATAAGATTATCTATGAAAAAGTATGTTTTAAAGAAAGTGATAGGAAAAAAAAGCACCTCTGTAATTTTCAAATATCTTCTAGTTCTAGGAGGAACTGGTTAGATCTTTTGTTAAGTATGTGTTTAAACAATGTCAGTTTTGTCTTTTGCTAATTTCAGCTTGTTAAGTTCCCATGTAACAGAAACTGTAGACAGGTAACTGTGAAAATCCCCCAAGAACTGGTCAAACCCCTCCAGCATATTCCATCTCACTACTGGGGCGCTATCAGGAGGGAGGTTGGAACAGGTAGAAATAACTGAAGAGATGGGAAAGGTTCTTCAAAGAACGTAAGATGAAGAAACACTGTGCACTACATTAAAACTTTTTTTTTTTTTTTTTTTTTTTTTTTTTTTTTTTTTTTTTTTTTTTTTTTTTTTTTGAGAAGGAGTCTCGCTCGTTCCCCAGGCTGGAGTGCAGTGGCCAGATCTCAGCTCACTACCAAGCTCCGCCTCCTGGGTTACGCCATTCTCCTGCCTCAGCCTCCCGAGTAGCTGGGACTACAGGCTGCCGCCCACCTCGCCGGCTACGTTTTTTGGTATTTTAGTATGAGACGGGCTTTCCACCGTGTTTAGCCCGGATGGTCTCGATCTCCTGACCTCGTGATCCACCCGTCTCGGCCTGCCCAAAGTGCTGGGATTACAGGCTTGAGCCCCGCGCCCGGCCCACCATTAAAACCCAACTTAAAACTTGTAACTGAGAAGAAAGAGTAGGGTGAGTATTTTTTAATTCAAAAGTAAGTGAGATGCAAAGAAACAATAACCACTGTCAATGAACTCAGGAGCAACTCTCTTGGAGCTATAAAACAGCTTTACAGCCTGCACAATCTTGTTAGGAGACAGCTCATTATGGCATAATTTCATATATACAACACATAATAACCACATGGTTGCTATGAAATTGTTAGCCTAGAACTGGGCTATTAATCCTGTTTGCATGACACCGGGCTTGTGAAAACAATCGACTGTGCTTATCTTTCTCGTTTTATGCAGAGGCAGGGTTCTTGCAGTAGCTGTGTAATATCTTACAGGCATGTTGTATTAAACTGATCAGTGTTTTAAATCAAAGAAAATTTAATACAGGTAATGAATTCAGACTTTTTATAAAAGTCTTGACTTCTGAATTGTCTTTCAAAAGAAGATAAATTCACAGTATTGGTCCATTGCTCCTGTGCTGTGATGACTGGCAGCAGCTGAGCAGTGGCTGCCCTCTTCGGTCTGGGTTCTCCTGGGTGCCACAGTCTCTAGCACTCTCTTCTGTCTCTTAGACAGAGAGGCCAAGAATTAGTGTCAGTCTTGCCTGAGCTATCATTTTCCTGATCTTAGGCCCACTGACTCGTTTATTTTATATGGCCCATGTAGTCAGTCATATGAGTTGTAACCTCTGCTTTAATGTTATGAACTGAAAGTAACTTCTAAGGTTACTTCAGAATGAAGACCGTGGTGATATGATGTCTAGATCTGCTCCCAGCAAGGGCACTGGCCATGTAGTCTGTTGCAGCAAACAGCATATACTCTGGAGAATGAGGGGTCAGCATGAAGCTTACAGCAAGGGGGGCTCGTTCAGGCACAAAGATGAAGGAACATAGTACCTTGGCAGTGAAGAGGGAGGAAGTTCAAATGAAAGTGAGGTAAGCTCGGGCTATGTGCTCAAAATGACAAGGAGCATGAAGGATATGTGTGTCAGGTAGAATTATAGTACAGGATAGAAAGAGTAGTTTTGTCTTTGTCATATAGATAGCTTGGAGAGTCTTGGACTCCCATCAGAAACAAGGCAACAGGCTGGGTGCGGTGGCTCATACCTGTAATCCCAGCACTTTGGGAAGCCTAGGCGGGCAGATCACGAGGCCAGGAGATGGAGACCACCCTGGCCAACTTGATGAAACCCCGTCTCTACTAAAAATATAAAAATTAACTGGGCGTGGTGGCGTGTGCCTGTAATCTCAGCTACTCGGAAGGCAGAGGCAGGAGAATCGCTTGACCCACAGAGTCGGAGGTTGCAGTGAGCCAAGACTGCACCACTGCTCTCCAGCCTGGCGACAGAGTGAGACTCCATCTCAAAAAACAAAACATCCAATCCCTGATGAAGAGGATTGTTAAGAACACAGATATAAATAGACCCCAATCCCATTCATTGGACTTCCTTCCTTCCCTTTCTTCTTTCCTTTCATTCCTTCCTTCCATACCACCCCTTCCCTTCCCTTCCCTTCTCTTCCTTCCTTTTTCTTTCTTTCTGCACTTTCTTCTTTTCTGTCACTACCAAATGCTCTGGGCTCATCTTGTCTATTCCCTGCTCTGTGCTAGAATTAGCCATTTTTCCAAGAATGCCTCGTCCCTTTTATTAGAGAATGGCATTAGAAGCGAAGACCTGGGTGCTAGTACCCCTGGTATTTAGAGTTGCCAGGAGACTTGGAAATCTCTAGCTCACTCTCTCCCCACTCTTTTGGCATTCTCCTCCATAACTGAATTTGGAGAGTCTCTCTTACAGCTCCACTGATCTAACGCCGTTGGTCTCACATCTCTCCCCTGCTGAATCACCTTATGCTACCTCCTTTCTATTGCCTCTTAACCAGGACAGCATCCCTGTAGATTCTAGTATTTGACCTTAATATCTTATTTTGAGGTTTCATCTTCCTTTGAATTTTAACATTGTTATTTGTGCTGTGATACTTTCTCCTTCAGGCCCTGACCTTGAACCTTGAAGTATTCCTGTGGGTTTCAGGGATGAAAAACACTTTCTTCCATTCAGAGCCTATTCAGAGGACCTAAATAAATTTGACTGGCCATTGGAAACTCTCTAAGGAGCTCAGAGTTTAAAAATATATAAAAGATAGAATAAGGCTCACAAAAACAGGAAAGAACATAAAAGGGTGCATACTCTTATAAGTAGACATAGCAGCATGGTGTCATGCTAAAAGACCATGAACCCTGGAGCTAGATGCCTGCACTGAAACTTCAAACCTCAGCTCCTCCACCCTTCTAGTCCAATGTATATGCTCAAGCCCCTTAACTTCTAAGTTCAGTTTTCACATCACCAAAATAGAGATATTAATAATAGCCACCTCAGTAATTATTTATTTTTATTTAGTTTATTTATTTATTTTCAGATTGAATCTCACTCTGTTGCCTAGACTGGAGTGCAGTGACACAATCTTGGCTCACTACAACCTCTGCCTCCTAGGTTCAAGTGATTCCCCTCCCTCAGCCTCCCAGGTAGCTGGGATTACAGGCATGTAGCACCATGCCCGGCTAATTTTTGTATTTTTGGTAAAGACAGAGTTTTGCCATGTTGGCCAGGCTGGTCTTGAACTCCTGACCGCAGGTGATCCACCCGTCTCAGCCTCCCAAAGTGCTGGGATTACGGGCGTGAGCCACTGAGCCTGGCCCACCTCAGTAACTATTGTTAGAGTTGACTGAGTAAATATATGTAAAGTGGTCAGAACAGTGCTTGGAACAGAGAAATCTCTAAATAAATATTCATTATTGTTGTTATTATTATTGTTAAAATAGATGGTATCAGGTAAATTGAGACTGGGATCAACTCAGTCTTGCATATAAGGCCAATAATAATTCATGAAGTAAGGTCTTGTTTTGCTTTGTTTTAGGTTAGGGAGTAACATTTATGATCTTCCTGAAGAACAGAGAAGGTTTAGGACTACTACTTAAAAGAGAAGATGTGATGCAACAGAGAAAGTAGAACTAGGTATGTTTAATTTCTTTCCTCACAAGAGAAATAGTCTCCACTCTAGAAGAATCACAACGCAGATGCTCATCAGGGAGATAAGCTCCAGATGGAAAAGAAGAGAATACAAGAGCAATTAGAATCTTCAAATGAGTTCAAGGATTAGAATCACATGAATGTCAACCTGAGATATAAAGGGGACCTATAGTTATGATTATGGCACCATTGTTAGGAGTCTTTAAATAATTATGGAAAAAGAGTCAGAACTTGGAGGTTGGGAAATAATGGCCCAATTTTCAAAAGGGAGCTTGATACTGAATAGATATGTCAAAAAACATTTGAAAAGTTATCATAGGAGAGAAAGTTATAATTTATATGTTGATTTTAAAAGTGTAGAGTTAGGCTTGAGTGCAATGTAGAAGACAAACAGTGGTTAACTAAAAGAATTTTCTGAGAATTGGAGCTGTTCAAACATGAGAGTCTGCATTGTTTCCCATCCCAGGTCCACCTCTTCTAACCCATGTCTGAGCTATTTATCAGGGAAGCAGCATTTGATAATCTGGTCAAATTCGAAGTCATTCATTTGAACACCTTTTACTACTGGATGGAGTCATTGTACCTTCAAATGCACCAAGAGATGTGTTCTGTCTCTTCCAGCTTCCACATGATGTCAATCTTTCCTCTGCTTCTCCCCAAACCCACAACCCACTGGACAGAACCAGTCTTGATGGTGCTAAGAAATAGATTTTGAGGGAAGTAGAATAGATTGTGCTTAGGCTTCAAGCCTAAGTATAGACTGTTTCATAAGCTCTGCTTTGTGGATAATGGAGCTTCCACAACTTTAGTAACATGGCCCTTTGACATCCTTTCTGCATATTACTAGCTCCCTCAGGATCCCTGATGAGCAGAGTAAGATGCTGGAATTCCCAGTTTCTTGTATAAAATACGAGAAAATGGAGCCAAAATGTCACTTCAACCTCTGGTAGAAGACTGGGTGATTAGAGCACAAAATAGGTTATCTTCTCTCAGGAATGTTCAAGGGAAAGTTCCTGCCTTGGACAGGAAATGAGACTAAGATGTTCTTTGTAACAAACTGATAACCATGACCTGACTTTTTGAAGATGATATTGCACATAATGATCACATCTTGGCCCCCACACTGGATTTCTATCCCAAATCTTCTGCACCAATGATATTATACTGCAAAGAAGATAGTGAGTTTATCTGTCCTTGCAATATCTCTGTATCTATTCAAAGCACTTATTTATAAAATCTCACATTACCCTTTATTTCTCCTCCTCTAATCACTACACAATGATTTAAAAATTATCTCCCATGCTGTACTTTCTTGTTTGAGTATTCAAGTTTTAAAAGAAATTATTTGATGTTCATGCTGGGGTTGGAATGTGTAGAGAAACGTTGGATAAAGAACCTTCCAATGGGCATCCTGGAATGCTTAACCCTTCACGTTAGAGTACATTTTAGCATTCGTCTTTGGGTCTTGAGGTTAATCTGCCTGGTTTAATCTTTTCCTCTGCCTATATATTTTATATTCAAAGAAGACTGACTGCAAACACCATGTCTGGTTCATTTTTCCATTTTTTTCACAGATGCAAAAGACTGACTCAGGCTATGAATCAGTTACCTAAGTTCCAGGAAAGGGATATGTCTTCTAAGAAAAAGGATCACACTGACCTTCACTTTCAGCAAGTTGCCTCTAAGCATGAAGTGACCCTAAGATATAGGAAGATAAGAAGGTAATGGGTCAGGCTGAGACCAAGCATCCAAATGAGAAGTGAAGCCGGATGGGCTTCTGGGTAGGGTGGGGACTTGGACAACTTTTCTATCTAGCTAAAGGATTGTAAATGCACCAATCAGCACTCTGTGTCTAGCTAAATGTTTGTAAATGCACCAATCATCACTCTGTCAAAATGTGCCAATCAGCACTCTGTAAAACGGACCAATCAGCACTCTATAAAATGGACGAATCAGCAAGATGTGGGTGGGGCTAAATAAGGGAATAAAAGCAGGCCACCCTAGGCAGCAGTGGCCACGCCTCCGTTGGTCCTTTTTCACACTGTGGAAGCTTTGTTCTTTCCTTTGCAATAAATCTTGCTGCTGCTCACGCTTTGGGTCCACACTACCTTTAGGACCTGTCACACTCACTACGAAGGTCTGCAGCTTCACTCATGAAGTCAGTGAGACCACGAACCCACCAGAAGGAAGAAACTCTGGACACATCCGAACATCAGAACAAACTTGGGACACACCATCTTTAAGAACTGTAACATTCACCGTGAGGGTCTGTGGCTTCATTCTTGAAGTCAGCGAGACCAAGAACCCACCAATTCTGGACACCCAAACTAAGAAATAAAGTTTGCATTTGGTAACAACAATAATAATATTACAAATGGGACATAAGACATATCTATAAAGGGAACTAAGGTTTCACTAATAACACTGCATCTAATATTTCTGTGAATCCCAAGTGATTACTCACATACTAAAAAGTAACCACCTAACCCTCTTGGTCTGTTGTGTAGTATAAGAAGGGATAAAGAGATAAATTTGTCCCTGGAGTGACATTTTCTTATGCAAACTAATGTAAATCACACATCTCGATGTTGAAAGCTTGTCTGACGAGCATTTCCAAAGCACAAAACAAATCTCATAACAGGTTAACTTGCACTGGGCTGACGCTGGCAAAGGACTTTTAGTACTTCAGAGAAGGCTGAATAATAATTTTTCTGCTAGGAAAAAAATGTACCCAAATATAGTGGTGTATTAAGGGATTAGTGCTAGCTTAAAGTATTCTTTCTTCTCACAACCAGGGACAATCTTTTGATCTAATCTAAAAGGTAATCTAATTTTAATGCAAGTGGAAGAACTGAAAACCTGCACAGAGTGTAAAAAGAAGGACTAGGGTAGTAAAGAAAGAGAATCTTCCCTTTGCCAGGTAGGGGATCCATCTGATAAGCTGGTACATGCCTTAGACTTACTGCTGTATGTGTCCTAATAGTTATGACTCCATAAGTCACTAAGTAAAGATACACATTTAAAACTTGGGGATTGACACAGTAGGAGCATTGCTATCTTGGACAAGCACCGCCATTCTAAAGTTCCCCTTGATCAAAAACTGCCTAAATCGAAAGGGCATCAGCCTAATGGCTAAGGTCAGCGTGCCTAACGTCCCCGGCCAGAAACATTCCAAACATGAGATAAACCCCTCCCTGACCAGAGACAGGCCAGCCCCAAGATAACCTCCCTTCCAAACAGAAACATTCCAACCCTGCCTTAAATTTCTCCCCCACACAGAAACATTACAAGCCTGTGATAAAGTTCTCTTGCCCTAAAACCAATAAATACTCTTAGTCTATAAGACAGAGTGCTCCTGTCCAAAATTGACCAGAAGACCCTCTCAGGTTTATTCTCCAAAATAAACCTGTCTTTAACTGTTGAGCCACTTTTTGTGTTTCTTTCCTGTTCCTTTAACACTTGCAGGGATCGCTTGGTTCAGAACACATTTTAGGGCCTGGTATATACTAGGCATTGTCATATTTCTTGATTCTTTTAGATTTCATTGATTTTAATATCTAAAACTTCCCTATTAGGTACCTTTTTCAGACAAAGCAAACTAAAATTTAGAAAAGTTGAGCCATTTCCCCAAGGTCATATTAGTATATATCTGGGAGAAAAACAATTTGAATTCACATCTTTCCAACTAAGCCAGGCTGCATCCTTAATGACCTTATTCACCTATCAGCTCACCTCTCCCCATAATGCATATTTTACAGATCAAAAAGGAGAGGAAGGAAAAAACTTTAAACCCATTGCTAGAAAGGCAATGTTACATACAAGGCAGAATGGCAAGCACAGGAGAAAGTATTAAAGAATATCATAAAAGGCCAAAAAAAAAAAAATCCATCCCAAGATTAGTCCTCTTATATATTGGGAAAGAGGCCTTTCCCCCATGGCATGAACTATCAAGAAAACCGGCTGTCTTTAGATTTTCATAAATAAATCCTCAGCCTTGGATTGACATTTTCTTCATGAAGCCACAGAGAAATAATTGCTACATTTTTCAGAATGGTCTAGCTCAGCCCTGTCCAAGAGAAACATAATGTGAACCACATATCCAATTATGAATTCCCAAGGATTCACATTTAAAACAGTACAAAGAAATGTTAAATTAATTGTAATAATGTATTTTGTGTAGCCCAGTCTAATCAAAATAATTTCAACATCTAATATATATACAAATTGTGAGAGATAATTTATATCTTGATGTGAAGTCTTTACGAGCTAGTATATTTTTATACTTAACAGCACACTGAAACTCAATGCTAAATTTTCAGTGCTTTAGGTGAAACATAGTTTTATTAGAACAAAGATTGTGTGATGAAAAATATTTTACACTGCTTGAGTTTTAAATTTAAATGAAAATTATACTGAAATATGAATTAAAATTTATCTGCTTATTCATACTAGCCATATTTTAATTAGGTAATAGCTAGTGACTACTATATTGAACAGCAGAGTTTTAGACAAAAAGAAAATATAAGATTTTCTCCTGCTACCTCTAAGACATTCACAGTAAACAACTATGAAAACAAAAGCTAACTTTAGTGTACTCAAGGCAGAGAAAACGGAAGACATTTGCCAAAATCTTCCATATGCCCTTTTATCTTTTGATGATTGTCCACAATATGAACAAGACAGGGCAGATGCTGCAGGTAGGTTGTCTGTTCTTCCAATACCATTCTCGTAGAACTGATTGTCTAGAAAAAGGGTGACACTGGCTAATGTGTCCCAACTCATGGAAGACCTGCTGACCATTGGTACCTTCTGCAACTGAAACATTTTTGGAAGGTAATTTTAATACTGGTCTAGAAAATCAAGCACTAATACATAACTGCTAATTTTCAGCTGAGGTATGCATGAAATGGTGCCCTTTATGTAGAACCAAAAATTGATTCAAGTGTCAAACAAGTTTATACACTATTAATCTTGGAATTGCCTAACATATGAAAAAACTAAGGAAGTAAAATTATCATGATGTCTTGGAAGAATGTATCTAGAAGTCACCATGCCTGTCTAATAAACAGGGACTTGTACCCAAAGGAGGCACCAAGGTACTTAGATGAGCTATAAGACTATACTTCGTTATTTGTTATGCAAACCCCCGAGGATTGAAATCTGAATTTTTCTCCTTTTCAGTCACTGTTTCTAAGCTTATCTCCCACAGAACTTCAATATTTTTTTTGAAGACCTGGAAGAAAGGTGATTCATCTCTATGATGGGAGAATTTATTGAAGCCACAAGTGATGAGAAATTGATGTTCATAATATTAGTTGCCAAGAAAAGACAGTTCACCATTCTCTAAATGCTGGACTTTCTTCTTAGGCTGTAAGCCCTTGCATTAGTTTGGATCATAACTTACCTCATGGACCATCTTCATTTAAAAGTATGTTGAACCAAATGTATATAATACTTATTTTAAAGGCTATAGTATCTCTAGTATTGTAATTAATCATCTTTTTTTCTCTGCCCCCAAATATCTGAAAGATATTACATGCTCTGATTAGTATCAGTGGCTCTCTATGGCATGATATTTTTTATCGGATCTGGAGAAAGATGTGTAATTCTAACACACTCAGTCCCAATTATTATGATTAGCCCTCTTCTCACCTCCTCTAGACTGAGATACACTAAAATATCAATGTATTTATGTCCTATAACAGCTATCTCAGATATACTTAGACATTATTTTCTAAAACTTTTATGCTTAGATGAATGTGTCACTTTTGAACAAAACTGGTACGAATACAACCTAATTTACAAAACAGATGAGGCAGTAGGAGTTTTTGCATTATAAAAGAAAACTTCAAAGGATTTCTCTAAGCAATGAGTTGCCCTAAAACATTTACATGATGATTCAAGTTATTTTAAAAAAAGGATTTATACACAACACCTTATGAGGGCATCTATTATAATGCTAAGTGTATCTGAACTAGTAAAACAATTATTTGTTCTAACTGAGGTTATTACCATTTTATTATTCAGGCCAGCAGCGCTATCCCAATAACCTGTGGAGCTAAAGTGACTGAGGTAGTCATATTATATTGAATGTTAACATTTTATTTTCCAAAAAGTATAATGAGTCTTCTTAAATAAGAATCCATCAAATTGAAAGTTATTATTTTTGCTATCATAAATAATTCTGGAGTGGCAGTGGATCAATTAACACTATATCTGCTGTTGCCTTTTTAGGTTCACGTGTTTGCTTGTTTTGTTCAAGGTAAATTTTTTTTTTTTTTTTTTTTTTTTTTTTTTTTTGAGACAGAGTCTTGCTCTGTCGTCCAGGCTAGAGTGCAGGGGCGTGATCTCAGCTCACTGCAAGCTCCGCCTCCCGGGTTCATGCCATTCTCCTGCCTCAGCCTCCCGAGTAGCTGGGACTACAGGTGTGAGACACCAGGCCCGGCTAATTTTCTGTATTTTAGTAGAGATGGGGCTTCACTGTGTTAGCCAGGATGGTCTCGATCTTCTGACCTTGTGATCTGCATGCCCTGGCCTCCCAAAGTGCTGGGATTACTGGCGTGAGCCACAACACCCGGACTTCTTAAGGGAAATTTTTAATATGCTGTTGTTTTAACATATACAAACACTTTATAAAATACCTTTATACTCCTATTGTATAAATTAGAGTTTTATTTTCTTAAGGATGTGAATAATTGTAATAATCGTGTCTTCTCATATACTGAATTGGTACTATAAGCAATCAGTAGTGAGGGGAGATAATTTTCTCACAGTGAACAGTTTTTTTTTCCAATGATTCTGCATGAAAAGGGGCTAAGATATGAACTATCAGTCTAATAAATCTCATTGCATAAACATGAGTTTGTACTAAGGCAGATGTGTAGTGTCAAATAAGTGAAATAAAAACAAGTGATTAGTATATATTTTTACTTTTGAAATACAAGAAAGTTCAAGTACATGATGGCTTATTTTTCAAATAAGATCCTAAGTTACATCAGATGTCTCATTATTGTTCATCAAACCCACAGCTGGAAACTTGTAGGCTTCATATGCTAGCTGGCTAGGCGTTCTTCAACTTCTTGCCTCATCTCACTTTTTCCACTTAGAGAAAAACAATAATTCTTATTGTTTATGGACAGACGATAAGATCTCTGCTTGACTTATACTTTAAATAGCTCTTTAAGATTTTAGCTAAATGGCCAAGTATCAGTGAAATTGTTTTTCTTTTTTTAAGAAAGTAAAAGTCTTAGAAAATCATTTTAGTAAACAATCTACAAAGAATATACAGGAAAAACGAAAATTAGTTAATTGGTTAATTGATCTTAACTTTCAGTAAAAACTGATGGGATTCATCAGTATCTAGGAGGCTGACCATGAACATATAACATTACAAAGAAAAAGCCTTTTTATTGAATGTGTAACTTATTTGCTGTGCTGAGGTTACAATTAGGCTACGTTCATTATTTTAAAAAACATTACAATTTCAAGGTAATAATTAAAGAATGCAAAAACAGAAAAGACTGGAAATATTTTATTACAGTAGACAAAAACTATCTCAGGGCACTTAAGTACATCATTCATCTTTATCATTCAGCAGGTAGCAAACCACAATGTCCAATTTTATAAGAAATTCTGACTTTTTCAAATCTTTGAGACTCAGTTGTAATTATATTATTAAAAGGCAATCCACTGAGTCTCAAAAACAGTATACCGAGTGAAAAAAGCGAGACAAGAAAAGAATACAATATATCATTTCATTTTTATATAATTCTAGAACATGAAAAAGTAAACTATGGTGATAGAAATCAGATCAGTGGTTGCTTAGAAGAAGGGGAGAATTGAGCATGAGGTAACTTTTACAGGGTACTGAAAAGGAGAAAAAGTTCCCTGCTTTGTTATAGGGATGTGGATGGAGTCCACAGTGGTATGCATTTGTCAAAACTCTTTGAACAGTAGATGTAAGATTTGAGATTTTCATTGTATGTAAGTTACACCTCAGTAAATAAAAGTTAAGACCGAAGCAAACCATTGCTCAATCCAAACATTAAAATTAATTTCAATGTAAGAAATTGGGTCTATCATGAAAATGACTGTGAACCAAAAATAGTTAATTTCTACAGAAAGAAGAGGAAAAGTAAACTAGAGAATGCCTACCATGTAGAAATGGAAACCCTATTATTACTGAATCCTTAAAATATTGAGTTAGAATTTCAACACCTAGAAAGCCATATCAATAAGTGAAAATCTCTTTTGTATTCACTATATAAATTGTATTGAACTGAAAGAAACATGAAAATTACAGTTTTCTTAAACATAGAATATAGGCTAGTTTCAGTGCTCAAATCTGGACGAATAAATCATCTATCTGAAAATCTATTGAAGAGTTTTCTTTTGACTTTTCTTTGCAGATTTGTTTTAACTTAAGCTTCACTGTGATGCTGTGGAAAATATTGACAAATTTGTGGACCAAGATAGAAAATAATTCTTTGTATGGATATTTAAACAATTTTTAAAATCCTAACAGAGGATTGCTTATTGACAAGGATAAACTATAGAGCCATGGCTCAGAGTGAGTTAGTGATAATCATAATTTCTAAGCATTGATTTCCTTGATGACATGGTGACTGAAGGATGAACTTTCACAAAAAAAGAAAAAGTGAGTTCCTTTAAATCGTATTTTGTTACATGAATAACAGTATGTTTTCTATCCAGAAACATAAATAGTATATTTTTCATAAATATTTTGCATCTAAATGTTGCCCAAAGCCATTGCCATTGTGGATAAATTTATAACAAGGCTCTTCTGGGTTGACAGTACAAGAGCCCATGTTGTTAATGAAAATATTAGCTCAGTGTCCTTTGTCTTTCACCAGCTCCCACTGTATCTGTTTGCTTCATTGATATTCACAGGCAATTTGTATTTTAATGGGCGAAAAGGAAGGAGGTTCTGTTGGGGCTAAGGTTCTGAGAGACCATAGAAAGATGGAGGGCATGGTAGGTCTTGAGAGACAGCATAGTGGCAAAGCTGCCAAAACAATTCAAATCCAATAAAAAAAAAAATGAAATTTGATGCAAAAGCAGAACTTCTTAGCCCAGGTGATACTCCATAGCAAAGAGTTGAGAAAGAGTCCATTAACCCCACCTCTGTGGGAAACTCAGCATTGGTGTGGCACACAGAAGATTGTAGGCTTGGGGAGAAATGCACTCCTGTACCAGGGGCATAGGTGCTGTTCATGATGGATGGTTTCCACGGTGGGCATAAGCAAGTTGATCTGAGGCCAATATTTCATGGACAGCCAGGGGATGGAGAAGGAGAAAAAGAGTAATTTAGATATCACGTGATGCCTAAAGATGATAGACTAATTTGTGGGTACATGTGACATACTCTTCAAGAGTGTCCCAGAAATAACTGGCTAACATAAAGGGTGCTTATTTTTGACAATAAACCCAGTATTGACTAGTGCTATCATAACCTTGATGACAGAGTCTGCCAGGACCTAAGTCACAAGACTTACATGTTGAAATTCTTTGTAATTGATTCTAGAACTCTTTCGTTGTACAAAGTAGAAAAAATAAATAAATAAATAAATAAATAAACATGACTTCATGTTTCACAGACTCCACTACAGCAAAAGAAAAGTGGGTTTATCATGGTTTGGTGAATAAAAGCTACTACTCATATTTCTGCCAGCCACGTCTGTGCTACATTTTCTGTTTTGTGTTACAAATCTGTTTTCCACTCCACAGTCATTCAATAGCCTTTAGTTAATTTTATTACATTTTATGCAATGGTGCTGTTGTTATTTTACAGTAAAATTTAAGTCAGCTCTATTTTAGCATCAGAGACTCATTAAGAGTGAGCAATTTGGTGTTTAATGAGTTGTTAACCCTGAGTAAATATATTAAAATAATAGATTGATAAATTTAAATTGAATTGCATTGGGCTTGTTTTTTTTTTTTTTTTTTTTGTTCAATAATGTCTTCTGCAGCAAGAGAAAGTACCACTTAAAAGCAATTGTTGATAAAATATATTCTAAATTGCTTATATCCACTTCTCTTTTACTATCTGTCTCTTCCTTATTTTATTTTATTTTTTCTTTTAGGTATTCTACTCCTTATTCTCTCTTAAGTGTCCATTATTCTGAATATTCCTAACTTTATTTCTAAAACAAACAATATTGTGGGGCCCACACAACTGGGAAAAAATGGAATAAGCCTTGGATAAAAATAACAATTTCCTGGGATAACATGACAATTTTGAAAGCTATTACTAAATACAGAAATTAAAATCTGGGTACAAAAAATATAGAGTAAATGAATAAGGGCTAGTATCTAATAGCACAATGGGTGGCTATAGTCAATAATGATTTAAAAAATTTTTATTTGCTTGTTTTGAGACAGAGTTTTGCTTTGTCACCCAGGCTGGAGTGCAAGGGCGTGATCACAGCTCACTGTAGCCTCAACCTCCCAGGCTCAAGCAATCCTCCTATGTCAGCCTCCCGAATAGCTAGGACTACAGGAACATGTCAACATGCCTGGCTAATTTTTATATTTTTTGTAGAGATGGGGTTTTGCCATGTTGCCCAGTGTCTCGAACTCCTGGGCTCAAGGGATCCTCCTGCCTTGCCCTTCCAAAGTGCTGAGATTACAAGCATGAGGCACTGTGCCCAGCCTCAATAGTAATTTTACTGTGAATTTTTAAATAACTAAAAGGATATAACTGGATTGTTTGTTAACACAAAGAATAAGTGCTTGAGGGGATGGATACCCTATCTTCCATGATGTGATTACTATTCATTGCTTGCCTATACCAAAACATCTCATGTACCCCACAAATATTTACACCTACTATGTATCCACAAAAATTAAAAATTAAAAAACAGAAATGAAAACTCAAAGCATAATTGCTTTGGACGAGTTCATGGACAGGCAAAACTGAGAGTCTTCCCTCTCAGTTCATTCGTTACCCACTTAAGCCATGGTCAATATGATGCTTCTTAATCAACATCTCAGCTCCCTGTGGTCTTCTGAATCAGGGCTGTCAACTTTACTGACACATAAAATTCTATTACTGTAAGTCTCACAGAGCCTCAGGAACAATTGAAGAGTAAGACAGAGTTTAATCTGTCTCACAGCTCATCAACAAAAGCTGTCAGTTGAGTTAGAATGGCGGCCTTTTTTTCCCTCCTGATTAAAAACTAACAGGATATAGCTGGGTGTTAAGTTCACAAGTGGAGTGTGAGGTACTACTGACATGAAAAACTATCCTTTGACTAAAAAATGATGAAGCAGATTTGAGTTGGGACCAGTTACACATAAACAAAAGCGCAATTCTAAAACACCCACATTATAGTCATTTATATGACCATAACAATATTTTGAAGTTATGGTAGTCAGGTAGACCACAGGTTGTATATATATATGTAACATTTCAGCATTAGAGAGACATTGTGCCCACATAAAGTGAAAATGAGATTGGAACATTACAAACTGACTCCTTCAAGCTACTTATGAGTGAGAGCCACTTCTATAATAGAATTGGCAACATGTAAAAATTGCTCAGAATTGACACCTTGACACATGACATTTTCCTGAAATGAATCTGAAATAGCCTATAATCATATTTGCGAATGACTAAGAGGGGACTATAAGTCACCTAGCTACATATATAATCTAAGAACTTACTCAAAGAAAAACTGGAATTCAAGGGGACAACAATATGTGTAAGAAGTCAAATGCAAATATAATTCAGGGAATTTGAACTCAGATCACCTCTTAAAGTGACTGTCATATCTACAAATGAAAACAGATGAATATTTAAAATTAAAAAACAGATGATATTGAAAAGTGAAGACCGTTTCCATTCAAATTCTAGATCCCACTATGGACAGTCTACTGATTTCAGCTCACCAAGATGAGCTGGTGTTTGGAAAGGCAGTACACTTGAATGTACGTAAGTATTGATCATATGTATTTGTGATACATCTTAATCCAGAAATTGGATATTTACACACACAGCATTTCCACCTGGGCTTTTCTATTTATACATATAGATTTCTCTCTCCTCCCTCTTTCTTGCTCTCTCTCTGGCTTTCATTCTGAAATCTATACGCCCTGGTTGAATGCATATTTGAAAGAGTAAAAATTTACATATTTGTCTTAAGTATATTTGCCATCTAACTTTAACACATTGCTCGCCTGATGTTTAAGCCAGACAATTAAGAGAGGTGTTGACAACCCTTGATGGAAGCGTCTAGCAGAGGCAAATCATGGCAGTGATCCAAGGCCTTCCTTGACAGAAGCGTGTGGTGAAAACGACAAAGATCTCACAGTGCAAGCTGAAATAAAAGCTTTCCAAGAAGCAGCCAAAGGAAAATATATTTATAGTGGCAAAATTATCTTACAAAACAGTTTATTCTGCTTTGGTTTTTAAAAAGAGCAATGACTTAAGTTTGTGCAACACATTTTATTCAGAAGAAACTAAAGCATTCTATATGCAGTTTAACTGATTTTACTGCCAACGAAATGCTGCCATATTCTGCAGTGAGGATAGCTTTAAAAATGGCTCCCAGTGAAAGTCTGGCACAACCATTCTGAAAGGAATATGTAGAAAAGGCTCAACCATGGTGAGAAGGGAATAGCACTAAAATGGTCATCAGTGGGATCAAAGCCATTGACAAGAGTAGGAGCTCTCAGTTACTAGTACATTCACTTGAGTTAGGAGATGACAATGAATTAATAGCCTATTGTAGCCTGTAACTACTATTATTAGGCGAATAATGTGAAGAACTGGTGTATGCCAGTTAATCATGCAAAGAAAATAGAAGAATGCATATGAATAACTATTACTGGTGTAAAGAAAGTAGGAATGAATGAAATTGTCACAAAAATCTTGGATAAAAAATAATTTCAATTATACTGTCTCTCAAAGAACACAAAATGGCTGTGTCAGACTAGATCTTAAATGTTCACAGAATTTCAAGAGCCATGAAAGTAGAATTTGTTGGCATTGCATCCTCAACCTACAATGGAGATGTGCTTTAGGGCCTGGCGTGGTGGCTCACGCCTGTGATCCCAGCACTTTGGGTGGCGGAGGCGGGTGGATCACTTGAGGTCAGGAGTTCAAGACCAGCCTGGCCATGATGGTGAAACCCTATCTCTACTAAAAATACAAAAAATTAGCTGGGTATGGTGGTGCATACTTGTAATCCCAGCTACTCAGGAAGCTGAGGCAGGAGAATTGCTTGAACCTGGGAGGTGGAGATTGCAGTGACCCAAGATCGCACCATTACACTCCAGTCTGGGTGACAAGAGCAAAATTCCATCTCAAAAAACAAATAGATGAGCTTTAGATGTGCCTTCCCACCATGTCTACAGGCTGAGAAAGCATGAGCATAAACATGGGAAAAGGAGGTTAGAACCTTGGATGAAGCTTCATGACTGACAAAGAGTTCCAAGTTGTTGCATAATTTGTGTTAAATACCCTTTCCTATTCCACACTCCCCCACAGCCCCTAACCAATGTTGTGTACTATAAAGTTGATCAGTTTGGTTTTTTTGTGTTGTTTTGTTTGTTTTAAATAAGTGAATTGAGTTCTAGTCCAGGCTCTATCCTTAGGTACTAGAATTGTCAATGAATTATTTAACTTCATGGAGATTATTCAAATATGTCTTTTCTCATTAAAAATAAGGAAATGGAGTCCTAGGGAATTCTTTCAGCCTAAGCTCTAACATTTGAATGGATAATGGCTCTTACTCATTAAAGATTGTGGAGGCAATAGGGTACCATATCCTAAATAAAGGCTTGGTTTATTTATTGGGGACTTTTAAAAAAATCTCATAGTGGCTGGGTGCGGTGACTCAAGCCTGTAATCCCAGCACTTTGGGAGGCCGAGATGGGCGGATCACGAGGTCAGGAGATCGAGACCATCCTGGCTAACACGGTGAAATCCCGTCTCTACTAAAAAATACGAAAACTAGCTGGGCGAGGTGGCAGGCGCCTGTAGTCCCAGCTACTCCAGAGGCTGAGGCAGGAGAATGGCGTAAACCTGGGAGGCGGAGCTTGCAGTGAGCTGAGATCCGGCCACTGCACTCCAGGCTGGGCGACAGAGCGAGACTCTGTCTCCAAAAAAAATACATATATATATATTCTCATAGTATATCAATAGATTTTGAATGAATTCAAACATGAACTATATTTATATTCACCTGTGAAACATTAACTACCACTGAAAACCAGGCCAAATCAGACTCCAATGGAAAAGGTAACTGAATGACTATACCATAGTTTTTCTGGGTTAATTTCTAATAAACTTCACACTCAACATCTGACCATATTCAACATTCTACAACGAGCATTTCAAAAACCAAACAAAATTAAAAGAAGAAAACAAAAACAAAAAAAGCAAGCCTATTAATTAAAAGAATAAAGTTTCAGATACATTTTTCTATTTTACATTCTTTGCTTTCTCATTTCATCTAACATTCTGATAAAATAAAACTCCGCGAGGTGATTACATATAAAAAGTATGAGCTTTACTTATTTCTTTTACTTTGCCATTTTCAAGTTATAATACATTTGTTCAAACAAATAATATAAAACACCACATGCCCTAGCTGGCAGTGTACTTTAATTTGGAATCCTAATTATGATTGACTCTGTTACAAAGAATGCCAAGTATTTGGCACATACATCTCCCAGGGCCTGGGGAAAAGGAAAATGAAAAGTCAATTTTTCTGTTGCTATGATTAGATAAGCAGAGAGGCAGACAGTTGTGCTTATTTGAGGGAGCACCATATGCCAAGCCACAAATTTGGCCTTTGTATGCTGTAAAGCCAATGTGTGTGCACAGGTAAGACATAGGGAAATCAGTGGTGTGGGCATGCTAATGAATAAGTCAGCAGTAATTTGCTGTTCACCCATACCTCGTCGTTAAGAAACTACTACTGAAAAGTAATGTGAATGCTCTCCACCATATCCAGGTTGTGTTATCAAGTGTCTTCCAAAAACTTAAACATTATACCCCCATTTGGTCCCTATCTAGAGTTAGAGTTGTATTTATCAAAGTTGGTTTTTTTTCTTTTTGTTTTTTTTAAGATGGAGTCTTGCTCTGTCGCCAGGCTGGAGTGCAGTGGCACGATCTTGGCTCATTGCACCTCCGCCTTCCGGGTTCAGGCGATTCTCCTGTCTCAGCCTCCTGGGAGTAGCTGGGACTACAGGCATACGTCACCACACCCAGCTGATTTTTGTATTTTTAGTAGAGACGGGGCTTCACCATGTTGGCCAGGATGGTCTCGATCTCTTGACCTCATGATCTGCCTGCCTTGGCCTCCCAAAGTGCTGGGATTACAGGCGTGAGCCATCATGCCCAGCCTCTTTATCAAAGTTGTCAGAGATTTCACCTTGACCTTCTCAGGCTAAGCCTTTATCCTTCCAAACAAGTGGCATGTCCTTCCAGTTAATATATTGGGCATGACTACTCCCTCAGAGGTCTGGCAGGTCAGGTGAGGACAAAGATCTTTCTGGTTATGGGTCTACTAAACTTCTTTCCTTTGATCAAACTCATCTAGATGTTGTGGGCATAAAATCCCTTTGACTAAAATTAACCCAACATCTTTGGACAGCTCCTAACATAAAACAGATCATTTGTCATGCCATACTTAGACGATAAATGCAACACATTTAGTAAAGCTTGAACAGCCCATCTCCTTAGAGGGCTATGCCTGCCCTCTAGTCTCTAGCACTCAAAAGTTTCTCCTAATTAGAACAGAAAGGACATTGGTTGCTTTGCTTGTTTTTATTCTCAAATGTTTATAGAACATCCCAGCTACATGACTTCAGCTATTACTTAAAATCTTTCTCTCTTTTGTTTGGGAGGCCACACATTCATTCATAGAATAGAGGCTTCATATTCTCTCTCTCCTGCTGATTCATCCTTTTGCTGAATTCCTTAGGTCATGCAGGGAGTTCATGGCTCCCTCTGCTGTGCACAATCTCAGCGAGGTCCCTACTCTTACAAGTGCTATAGGCTCTTCTATTGTCACTCGAAACCAGCCAGTCATCTTCAGGTGGTCAGCTGAGCCTGCAGGGCACTAAAGCTGTACCAGTAGCAGTAGCTGGGTTGTGGGAGAAATAATCTCTTCTCCAAATCTGTATAAAACACTGTTATCTAGGTCTCAAGGTTACAGTGCGTGTGTCCAAAGTCCCATAAGGTTCTAAGTCAAATTGCTGCCATCAGCTTCTGCCTGCATTCTCTAACCTTTCTCCATATTCATCCCAGCTCTCCCCTATCCCTAATCACCTATGTAATTTCTTCCCTCTAATCCTCCAGCTAAGGAACAAAAGCTCACATGCCTATAGACTCATGCAAATAAACACCTATCTGTGAAGAGTAGGGTATTCTCTTTGTTTCACTAGATTCATAGACCCAATCTCTGGGATACTCTTAGAACATCTCATCTGAGTTTGGGATTGACATAATATCCTTTCCTCAAATGTACTTCTCTCTGGTTACCCCTTGGACATGATTTTATTCGATATACATTTCTGCTTGGCTGAATCCACTAAAAGATTATGGGGCCTGGGGGTTGGGGTAGTAGTTAAGCTCTGTATACAACATACCATTTGTCACCCTGACCAAAGTAGATAAATAAATACACAAAATGTCCAGGGAAAAAAAATTATCCTAGTAATGGCCAGAAACTCAGCTTTAAAATCTATTTTCCCAAGCAATTGATTGCAAGTCTATGATAATTTCATGGAATTGGCACAGACATTGCCTAGAGTATGTTTGTTTTTATTCTCAAATGTAAATGGAACTTCCCAGCTACATGACTTCAGATATTACTTAAAATCTTTCTCACTTTTTTCTGGAAGACTATGTGTTCATTTACCAAATAGAGGCTTCATATTCTCTCTCTCCTGTTGATTCATCCTTTTGCTGAACTCCTTAGTTTATGTGGGGAGTTCATCGCTCCCTCTGCTGTGTACGATCTCAGTATTCCAAAGATGTAATCAGCTGAATCCTCTCATCTAGCAGTCATTACTACTGCAAGAGGGGCTGCCTTTCTCCAAACATAAACAGTTTTTACTAATTTTGGATGAATTGTTTACAGTGACTGCATGGTCATTTTCTGGAGTGGCTTGAGTATAATCTTAAGTTCATAGAAAAGAAGGGAACAGTGATTCATTCCCATGGACGTTGCTATGCATGTAGGGGCTTCCTTCTTCCTCCACCAACAAAAGCACACCTTTCTTACCTTAATAATAAAAATAATTGACAAAATACGAATTTATTTAAAAAAGAAGATCATGCTCACAACAAATTCAAAAAAATATATAGAAGAAAATCAGATGAAAATCACGATAGGAGCTTACTTCTGCAAAAAGGGGGCAAGTGTGTTTCTTTTTTTTAGCAATATTAAGATACCAGAAGCTACATAGCTGTTTTATACTCAGGCACTGTCTTAAGGGCTCTACTTAGATCCTCCCAACCAATCGCCACAACCTTGGGAGGTAGGTACTATAATTTTCTCCAATTTAAGATGAGAAACCTGAGGCTCAGAGAAGTATCTGTCTCACCCTTTCAACATCTATCCACAAAGCCCTCTTTTTAGCCACCTGGGAATTCAGAGAAAAATTATTCCCCCAGATGTATTGTACTGAAATCAGTGTCACACTTTAAATTAGACTGTTTGTTTTGTGTTTTACTGTTTTGTGTGTTTTAGATTTGTATGCAGTAAAATACAATGAGGAGGCAAAAACATTCTATAAATGCTGTGTATTTGCTTTTAAACAACATTTGCTATTGAACTGAGGGAAAGATACCTAAGACTAACTTGTCGGGACTTTTACTATCAGTTTTTGAGACAGGTGAGCACCAGTAACAAAACAGTTTTATTTCTCAGGTTCCCAGGAGGTGCCCAGAAGAGATTATAATGAAGTTTTGCTGAATCATTAAACTCATCTGTGTTATACATAATGTTGTTAAGTATTCATTCCTTCATTCTTTCACTTATTTCTTCATTCCTTTAGTTAACAAGTGCTAATATTAATTTGTAAAGATCAAATCCAGTGGTGGATCATGCCTGTAATCCCAGCACTTTGGAAGGCTGAGGCGGGCAGATCACGAAATCAAGAGATTAAGACCATTCTGGCCAACACGGTGAAACCCCATCTCTATTTAAAAAAAAGAAAAAAAGATAGCTGGGCGTGGTAGCATGTGCCTGTAGTCTCAGCTATTCGGGAGGTTGAGGCAGGAGAATCGCTTCAACCTGGGAGGCGGAGGTTGCGGTGAGCTGCGATCACGCCACTGTATTCCAGCCTAGCGACTGAGTGAGACTCCATCTCAAAATAATAACAATTATTATTATAAAAGCAACTGTGAGCTATAAATGAAACCAAAGAAAAAACATAGGATATAGTCAGAAGTTGAGAATTTTTAAATCTGGATCTAAAAGTTACCAGCTGAGTGATTTGATGCAAATTATTTAATCCTGTTTGAGCTCCTATTACCTTACATGTGAAACTATGGATAACATTTTACCTCCTCAGCTGGGTATGGTGGCTCATGCCTGTAATCCCAGCACTTTGGGAGACCAAGACAAGGGAGGACTGCTTGCGCTCAGGAATTTGAGACTAGTCTGTGTAACATAGCAAGACTTTGTCTCTACTTAAAAAAAGAAAAAAAAAAAATCAGTTGGGCATCATGGTGGCAGGTGCCTATAGTCCCAGTTACTGGGGAGGCTGAGGCAGGTGGATCACTTGAGCCTGAGAGGCTGAGGCTAACTGAGCCATGATTGTGCCACTACATTGTAGCCTGGGCAACAGAGTAAAACACTGTTGTTGTTTTTTTTTTTTAAAAAAAAAAAAAAAAAAAAAAAACCTTCCTCAGAGGGGTGCTTTGGAGATCAAATGAGACCACTTGAGGGAAATCTTTCAGATGCTCCAAAAATATAATACAGGTTTATGTTAGTTATATTTTTATTACATAACATTTCTAAAAGAGTTTACAATGTGTTGGTGAGAAACAAAATGACCACATAAATGACCACATACACAGATAAAGAAAACTAACCATCCAGTTAGTACTGAATGAAAAGTTCAGTCATTAGCATTTTCAGAATTTAAAGTAAGGGGAAAATAATTATCAACTGAGAGAAATATAATTTGACTTGAGCTTTGAGATCAATTAAGTAGGAGAACAAGGATGATATATCAAAGAAACAAAGACATGAACAAATCCAAGGGGCATTGATGAAAACACTCCATGAGCTTAAGCAATGCCTGCAAACCCCTTTGACTAGAACCCTATTGAAACAAGGAGTACTGGAGTACTGGAGGGAGCTGGAGTTGATCTGTTGGTTGGAAGAAGTTCATGAGTTGTTATAAACACAGGTTGAGAACTTGGGAAGTTTAAAACAGGTAGCTAAGAAATGCTGAAGGCTGTTGAAGAGCGGGGATGGACCAGAGTTGTAAGGTAGACGAGTGGCAGCTTGTAGAGCAGAGGCTGGAGGTGAAGAGAGCGGAGTGTGAGTGAAGCAGTAGGGAAGCTTATCCCAAGAGCCAAGATTAAGGGCTCTCGGTCTAAAGATATGTCCTAACTTGGAAAATCAGGAATTTGCAAAGTCTCGGTGATTTGATCCAGGTCACGTTCAGTTCGGATCCCAGCACTGGCTCTACAGCTGAGCTAATTCCTGCACCATCCAGTGTGCTGAAAGAGAAGCCAACGAGTCCCCACACCCTGGAATAGGTGCCCTAACAGGACCATGGAGAGGGAGGGCTCCCATGCCCACTCCTCTGCTCCCTGGACAGACTGATCACATTACAGTTGGATGAAGAAAACCAATATTCTACAGACCTAGAAATAAGATTTATTAATAGTTGTTTTCAGGAGAAAAAGTTGTCAGAAAGAATTCAGCCCATATATATATTTTTTGTACCGTGCACACCCCTCCCCAACTCTATTTCCTTCTGCTTTCCTTCTGTCCATATGCTAAAATGACTGACAGTGATTCCTCTTTGTTTTTGTTTTCTTTTCCCCACTTTGAACACATCAGATTTTTTTAAAAGCCAAAGCAGAATAACAAAAGTGGAATACACTTTGAGTTAACTGAACTTCAAGGGAGAATCTTAGCAATGCTCTTCCTACACACCAAAGAAACAGATAAAATGGACCACGCTATTTATAGCTGCCTTCCCATTTCTAATAATCCTCCATTTAATTAGGACTGTAAATAGCACCCGTGAATGCTCTGCAGGAATGCATGAGCAGTCCCAGTCCTTCCTCAGAATCCCACACTAGGCGAGAAAAGTCTATCAGGGCAAGTTTCATAGCTCACAAAGATGCTGAGTTATGAAAAAAGCCATAATCTTTTGTGCTATAGAGAAAAGATGACTGAGTTTAAAGAGACAGAAAATTTAATTCTGCCTTCCCTTCACAATTCTAAACAATGTCAGTGACAAAATACTCCATCCAGCAGCAATCCCACTACTGAATTTTTATCCAAAGGAAAAGAAATCAATGCATCAAAGGGACATTTGCACTCCCATGTTTACTGCAGCACTATTCACAACAGCAAAGTTATAGAACCAACCTAAATGTCCATCAATAGATGCAAGGATAAAGAAAATATGTGATATATATATGAATACTATTTGGCCATAAAAAAGGATAAAATCTGTGTTTGCAGCAACATGGATGAAACTACAAGTCATTACATTAAGTGAAATAAGCCAGACGCAGACGACACATTTTACATGTTCTCACTCATATGTGATAGCTAAAAAAGTTTATCTCACGAAGAAGTTAGAGAGTAGAATGACAGATACCAGAGGCTGGAATAGGTGTGTGGGTGGGATGAGGGGATAAAGAGGTATTGGTCAGTGGTTACAAACATATAGTTAGATAGAAGGTTTAAGTTCTAATGTTTGATAGCAGAGTAGGGTGACGATAGTTAGCAACGAAGTATATTTCAAAGTAGCTAGAAGAGAGAACTTGAAATGTTACCTACACATAGAAGTGATAAATACTCAAGGTGATAGATATCCCAAAAACCCATCATTACACATTATGCACGCAACAAAATATCACATGGACACCACCGATACGTAAAATATTGTATATCAATCTTTTAAAAAGAAACTCCATCCACAAATCTTGTCAAAATTCTAAACATTTCTACAGACATTGTTGCATTTAAGATTTCATATGTAAGCTTCAAATTAATAATTTTTCTTGCCGATTATTTAAAAACCATTCTATTCTACATGAAGGATAATTTGGAGAGCTCCTAATTATATTATCAGTACCATCACACATAGATTGGCTACATGCATTCACTGAAGGGGTAAGTTTGTAACGTTTCAGTCTCATTATCACTTTATGTGGGTACAATGTCTCTTTAATGCTGAAATGTTTTATATATATATATATATATAACACACATATATAACATATATAACATATATAACACACATATAACATATATATAACACACATATATATAACACATATATATAACATATATATGTGTAAATGGTAAGTCCATTTGTTTTAAGGTATGTTTTAAATCCATTGTTTCTTTTTTCACTTTCTGTCTTCATGACC
>NW_016805866.1:201071-208364 GCF_001698545.2 Rhinopithecus bieti | reverse complement strand
TATATATATATATATATATATACTCACACATACGTACACACACATTTGTTTAAACCATGCATTTAAAATAAAAGGTGATAGCACAGTGATTATAATGACAAAAGAAAGAAGACTTGAGTTATTCAATTTGGTCATTCCTTAGGACCACTTAGAATTTCTAACTTATAATTTTTCATCTGTGTCCGCTCACTCAGCAAAGCAGAAAAAAGAATCTGTGTCGTATAATATTTTTGCTCTGTAAATTCAAATTTCAGGTCATATGAGAAATATTTCTACTGAGTTTGAATAGTACCTGTAAAACTGAAATGTGTGCTTCTGCCTTGTAAATTGATTTAAAACTGAAGAGCAATTTTAAAATATGGTGAGAATTACTATATTATTAAATAATTACTACTGAAAATAATTTTGTCATTGAGAGGAAGAAAGTAGAGGGAGAGAGTTAAAACATGATTCACTGACAGCCACATACCCTGGGTATGCCACTGTACATATAGATACTTGATTTAAATTGACTTGAGGGGATTGTATTCCTTGTAAACACACCCATCCTGACTACAAAGTTCAAAACAGTCTTTCCTTTTGCCTTGTCTCAAGCTGTGAAAGCAAGATGAGGTTTCCTGTTCTCTCACTTGGAAGTTACAGGTTTGGTGAGACCTGTGTGGAAGAACTAAAATGTGGCTCAGTAAGGAATTTAATCTTCCCCAAGGAATGGTCTGGCTTTTGCCCTTGGCTTCTAGGAAGAAATCTTTCAGCCCTAAGAATAACGTACCTAGTAGGAACCACATCTTTATTTAGTGTGGCTGCTGCCATTCCAAAATATCTAACAATGTGACTTATGGTGGGGGTTGGGCGTCACACCAACAATGCAGCTTAGGTGGTGGGACTCGGGGCACATGGTCTTGGGTCTATTCCTGAGGGGCTGGAGACCGAGATTAGCTATATATGTGGGCAGTCAATCATATTTACGTGCTAGAGCACCCCTGCCACCTCCAAAAACCCCAGACACCAAAGCTTAGGAGAACCTCTGTGGTCAGCAACATTCTGTGCCTCTTGTCGCACATCGTTGCCTTGAGGAGCTATTTAACCCCATGGGAGAGGGCACCTGGAAGCTACACACGTGGAGCCCTCTCACACTTTGCCCCATGTGTCCCTTTCCTTGGATGAGTTTAATCTGTGTCCTGTCCTTACAATAAATCACAATGGGTCCAGCAGCTTTCAGTTAGTTCTGTAAGTCCTACCAGCAAATTATCAAATCTGAAGGTGATTTGGGGAAACCCCTGAACTTGCAATTCAAATCAGAAGTGAGGGCAGTTTTGCAGACTTCAAGCTCTCAAACTTTGTACCTTTAGCTCATGCATCCTTCACCTAGAGTTGGTTTAATAACAGTGCAGGCTGTGAATGCACCTGGATTTCTGAAGGTAAAAGACCCCAAGTAAGGAAACACACTTCAGGCAAGATGGACATTAGTTTGCGACATCTGATCAGTGCAGTACAGTTCTGCTGTGCAAAGAGATGTAAGAGAAGTACTATCCTGATCCTGTATTGATCATGATCTCAAAGTAAACACCATGAATTTACCTGCCACCAGCATCATATTTATTCATTAATTTATTACCCAATACACGTGTATGGAACTCTACTATGTGCCACATTTAGTATCTGAAGACACACAGATAAATAACACAAGATCTCTGCACTTGAGCTTATTGTCCAAAGCGGCAGAAAGTTATGCAAACACACACATATACATAGTCACTGTAAAAGTATGTACAAAGTGTGATAATGTTTACCAGTTTCAAAGTACCTACATTTCTAAAGGGGTAAGTCACAGACTTCACAGAAAGAGTGTTTGATCTGGTTTTGAATAATGAATAGGCAAAAGAGGGGAGAAAGGTAAATTCAAAAAATGATGCAGCAAAACTAAACTAAAAATATTCCAAATTTAGCAGTAACAATATATTCAAAAGACTGAAAAATAGAAGGCTCTGCAAAAGAATCCAAATAGACTATCTTAATTATACTAAAGAACGTTAACAGCTGACAGTAAGCAATTGTTTTATTGCTATCAAGATTATGATAAACAGTGTATTTATCTGTTCTCATGGTGCTAATAAAGACATAACTGAGACTAGGTAATTGATAAAGAAAAACACGTTTAATGGACTCACAATTCCACAAGGCTTGGGAGGCCTCACCATCATGGTGGAAAGTGAATGAGGAGCAAAGTCATGTCTTACATGGCAGCAGGCAACAGAGCTCATGCAAGGGAACTCCCATTTATAAAACCATCAGATCTCATGAGACTTATTCAATACAATGAGAACAGTATGGGGGAAACTGCCCTCACGATCCTATTACCTCCACCTGGCCCCACCTTGATGTGGGAAGCATTATAATTCAAGGCAAGATTTGGGTGGTGATACAGCCAAACCATATAAAAGAGCATTGACTTTTATTATAACAGAAGGAATTTAGGAAAGATATTTCAAAGACCATCCTTACTGCTAGATTTAAGAAACATTGATAACTACTGCAAATGTTAAAATATTGGTGTCACATTTCTGAGAAAGCTTAGGATAATATGAGAGATGATGCTGAGTTTCCTCTGGATTCTAGGAGTCCACAGAAAAAGAAAAGAAAAAAGCCTCAGATAAATAAATAGTATCAGAAGAGGGAGTCTCTGATATGAGTCAGAATCCGACCCATCTTCCCATTTGTCTTTCCTGGGCTGAGAGAGCTCTCCCATTCCATTGCTTTGTAATACAACTCTTCAAATAAGCAAATCACTTAATATTTAGCCATTTTTCCTTTTTTTCTTTTGCTTAGAAACTTGAATTTTGACATTTCTGACATAAGTACATGAGCCTCTTCAAATCACCACATGGGAAAGAAAGTGTTATGCTGTTGTGTCTGTTAATTTCTCTGCTATTCAGATTTCTCTCTTCCTATGTGTGAATAAGAAGGTAAGTAACGGAAAGGGAAAGAATATCATATAGAGCTTTTGACCTTAGCCACTTCCCCCTAAATATATATTTACACACCACTGGCAGAGATTGGTAGAAGGGAGAATGTGTGAATAACATCCTTGGGACCTCTGAGAAAATGCATTTTTAATTTATTTCTGCTTCTATCCTTAGCTAGATCAAATAAGTGGATAATGCCAGAGAGACAGACACCATCCCAACAGCCAAAGAGAGAGGCAATTACACACTCTTTTGCACTCCCCTTGAAATCAGCACAGATAAGAAGAATACCGTTTTGGCAGCACCTGCTGCTGCTGGTTTCTGGACTTTTTTGTCTTTCTTCTTCCCAGAAAGAAAGCAAAGTAACTTAAAAAAAAATAGCATAACTTGGCCAACTGATCAATTTATAATGGACTCTTGCAGCAGACAGGCTATTGTTTCTGAATCATATCTTCCCACTTGGATTATAAATGCTTGATTGATTGAAAATACCTACAAATGCATATGAAAAACAGAAGCACCCTCCCCAATCTCTACATAAAAATAATTGATCTAAGTCTCAGACATATGTATATATACTCAAACATGGAAGCAATCATTTCACAGAGGGGTAGTGATGAAAATTGGGATTAAAAGCCATCATTGACATGGAAAGGAGTCTAAAGTGATGGGAAATTCTGCTTTAGAGAGAAAAAAATTAAGGCACAAACTATGCAAAAGTTGAGTCTCAATAATAAACAAGCACTTTGATTTTTGTTGTTGTTGTTAAATATAATATAGAGCCTTTCTTCAGTTATTTTTACGTTTTGTAAAAAAACAAAATCCAGGTCATTTAAATTCAGCCACTTTACCTTTTATCCTTTCTTGAACCTCAATATCTTATTTCATTTTATTTTTCTTTCCCCTGAATCCACCTTCCCTCCTCCATTGCAACCATATTTCAATTTCAAACAAATTTGCTCATGTCTTGGGTTCTTGTTCTCCTTACCATGCTTCCATCTTCTACTGATTTCTTGGATTCCAAGCCCCAGGAGGGTAGGCAGCAAGCCTAAGAAGTTTTCTGTTTCAGTAGCAAACTCAGAGCCATGCACAATTAGGTACTTAATTGCTTTATGATGACTATGATGGATGGTGTTTTCTGCATATACTAATTCCACTGAGAAATATACTTCCCTTATCAGATGGATTGCATACAAATGTACTCCAAAACAAGACTTCAACAAAATGATTCTAGAAAAGTAGAAGGTCTTCAAATTTTTATTAAAAGGCACATTTCACAGACACACATGAACAACATAAGAAAGAGAATGCAATGGTGGCATGTGTTTTATAATCCATTTTTTTTTTTTTTTTTTAAGCAAGAATGTCACATAGATTAGGGGCTTGGGGAGGAGCTCCAGTAAATAAGTTATGCAATTTACTGTGTTTTCTTGGGTATGTTATCTAATAGCATTGAGTCTCAATTACTTCTGCAAATTAAGAATAATAACCCTTTGCCTTGTTGTGGCTTTAAAATGCATCTGCAAAATCTTTAGCAAATATTTCCATTCTTCTTTATTGTGGGCCAAACATAATGACTCACTTCTAAAGAACAGACGTGGCAGAGGTGAGTTCTTCTACCTAGTTTGTTCCCCAAACCCCTCAGTTCACTCACCCTGGGAAAAGCCAGCCACCAAGTCTGAGGATACTCAAGCAGCTCTGTGGAGAGGCCCATAGGTAGAAAAACTGAGGCCTCCTGCCAACAGCCAGAGAGTTAAAACTCCGGTAATAATAATGATACAATAACAATATGCATTAATAATGACTATAAAATATATCTGGCAGTATGCTAGATGATTTACATGAAATATCTCATTCAATCATACCTAATAGTACAAAGGTAAATACTACTATTAATCCTTGTTTATAGATGAGAAATCTGCAGCTCAGGATGCTAAATATTTTTGGCAGGCTATGTAGGAAGTGGTGAAACTCTGGTAGTATGAACCCCAAATTTACACTCTTAACCTTTATGCTATACCACCACTGTTAGACAATTGCAGATATATGTGTGTGTGTTTGGAGGAAGAAATGTAAGAGATTTCCAAGCAAATATAACACTGTTGGTAGAATAGTCATATTCTGGCCAACTTATTCTACTTTGTGTTTATTTTGTTATACTCCTTTAGGTCTTTCCTAATTCCACTTTACATCAAAATTGCTTTTATGTTTTCCTTTAATATAATGTGAAATGTGTGGCTGTGATTAGAAAAGATTTTAGCAATGGCTGACTCTTTTTGGGTTTGCCATACACTTCATGGTAAGCTCACATTATAATAATACATTTCTATTGTTGTCTTTTATTGTTATTAATAGATATCTTACCACAATAAAAATTGTAACAGAAATTGGACTTGATTTGAAACCACTTAGTATTCTGTACCATACCCTCAGCCTGGCCTTCAAGCTGTAGAGGGATTTGATAAAAGATTACAAAATTGGATAAGCAACTACATCATGGACATGGCAGTCCTCCAAGACAAATTCATTATCATATATAAGTCTTACGAATGACCAACTAACCACAACAGCAGCTGAGAACAGTAGAGTTTCCTTATGTTCCTCTTAAGAAAGCAATGCACAAAAGCCACAAGGCAAAGGGTTGACATTCTTTCTAGAGCCCTTGAGGCAACCACTGACAGTGCATGGTCTATAAAGTAGAACAAGTTGGGCTGGATATGGTCTTCCCGGTGCTGGCCGATGAGTGGTTTCTAACTTCCACAAATTGACAGTTTCGTATAAAATTTCACATTTCAAATTTTTTCAAAGAACTGAAAACTGACAAAACTGGGGTTGTGTGACAACTGGCTGAAGCTATAAGGAAGCTGCCCACCTTAGAAGAGCTGCATACTCCCCCATCCCCCCACTTCCCACCTCTCCACCATTCCCTGTCTTGTTGCACCTGTTCTGATACCTTCTTTTACATCACCCACTGCATTCCTGTAGGCATTTCGATTTGGTTTAGGTACTTGAATAATAATTGTTAAATGACAGAATCTCTCTCTCTCCCTTTCCTCACATCTTCTGTTCCTAGGCATTTGAGTTAAAGACACATGGACTGTTAGTGTGGTAAAGTGATGAAACTAATATATATTTTAAAAGCATCTGAAAGGATCAATCAAATCTGCAGAAATTTCTCACTGGGGAGAAGATATCTGAAAAACATCTATCTGGAAAAACACAATAAAGCAACTCTCAAAGCCAAAACTCACTCTCGCTCATACAACATGCTGACAAAACTTTAGTCTCCTCTTACTTCGCATTCTGGCCATCTTGAATTATGTGTCCAAAACATGATGTTGGTCCATACTTCTGGAGTACATATTGCTCCTTCTGAAATGGTTTTCTGATCTGAGTAACTTCTATTCATTCTTGAGGTTGAAAAGGCAATACCTCATTAATGTCATCCCTTAACAGAAACCACACTCCAATCAACAGAACAATTCATCTGCCTTCTATGCTACACCTTGTCTTTGTACATACTTATATTATGACATCCATTATATATTATCATTAATGTACATGTCTTCTTTCTAGAAAGGTAATTTATTAAAGATACATTCTCATTTATCATTTTCTCCAATTTCTAGCATAGAGCCTAGTGCAAAGGAAATATTCAATGAACTGAATCTCTTCTCTGAAAACTCAAAAGATGAGTAAAGGAAAGTCTGCTATTTTCAGAGTCTACTTGTCCTGAGCTGGTTCTCTCCTCAACCACATCACAAAAGAGCAAGATGCTGTGAACCTCTCCTTTGGACTCAAGTGAACTAATGGGGAGGAATGGCAAGTTACCTGCATTATTTCTGGATTCGATAAAAATGAAAGTGATGAGAATTAAAAATAAATATAAGTTCATTAATATTGTAATTTATAGTTCTGAAGAGCTTTAGCAAATAAACTAAACATCCCAAATATTTCTAGTTTATGTATTCTTTGGGGATATTACTGTGCTAGCTTAGATTTTATTGAGAGACCAGCTGTCCTGTTCATTGTCAGTGTTAAATGGGATTGTCTCAAAGCATTTATATGAAGTATAGAAAGTATGTGTGTGTGTTGTTCATGTGCGTGTGATTTGTGTGGGTAATGAAACAAAACACAATCTATAGAACACTATACTAAAAGAGATATGTAATAACTCAGTTATTCGAGAATTTTATTTAATTAAAAACAATAAGCAAGATTTGTGATGATGATATAACCATCCTCAGGACTCAACAATCAATACTCAAAATCTGACTTTGGTAGTAAAATTTCAGGCCTTATGCAAAAAAAAAAAAAAAAAAAAAAAAAA
>NW_016805866.1:146940-200940 GCF_001698545.2 Rhinopithecus bieti | reverse complement strand
AAAAAAAAAAAAAAAAAAAAAAAAAAAGATTTCTCATTCATTCTGTAGAGGAAAATCTATAGGGAAATAGTTTGTTGAGTTGCTCCTGGTGGTAACCATCTGAATAATAGACTATATTTCTGATAAATTAAACTGAAGGGTCATAAGACATTTTCCAAATCTTGGGTAAGGATTAACTACCTCCTATGAGTATCCTTAGTTCTCTAGACTCAATCATTAGAAATTTTCTACTGCAGACTTGAACATGGTCGTCTATCTACACCCCTCACATACACACACACGTGCACTTACAATAACTTTTTGTTACTAAACTAGCTTCAGAACTAACAGTGCAAACTAACAATGACAATTGCTTCTCCAGAGGTCTGGCCCATGGGAGAAATGATCCTATGGACTCCACTGGATCAAAAGACTTGAAACAAAGTCAAAGACCCCGGCACTCATTGTGGAAGCTCCCTTATCTGAGGTGCAGAATGCTTCCCGGCAGCCAGTGTGTAGCTGACTGCCTTCGTTTCCCTCATCACCCCCAGCTGCCAGTTCCTATTTTAGCCATATGTTAGCAAGGTTCTTATTTTCTTTACCTTGTCTTGCTATACTTTCTAGTGTCCTTTGCATTTAAATGGGATATTTTAAGTGACCCTATCTTTAAGTGAGGATATATCTTGCAATATCAATTCATTTTTATCTTGAGTAAGTAAAATGGAATTTTGTTCATTTTCTTGGATTGTAAAATAGTCCATTTGCTAAACAAAAGCTAGTCCAATCTAATATATCAGTCTTCTCATAGTCACTAAGCCATGCCACAGCATACCTAAAGTCTCTGACATATATTGCAGGCATCCATTGGATGGCAAATTTCCACACCAGCATAGGGAAGAATGAATAGCATTTTATCAATGGTCCCTGATGAGTTTAAATGAGGATTGTCATAGACTGAATACTTGCTCCAAAAGTCATCTGTTGAAGCCCTAAACCCTAATATGGCTGAATTTGGAGATGGGGGTCTGTAAGGAAGTAATTGCGGATAAATGAGGTCACAAAGGTGAAGGCCCTGATCCAAGAGGATTAGTCTTCTTATAAGAAAAGACTCCAGTGAGCTTGCTCAGCTCACTTGCCCTCTCTGCATACATCTGCCTAGGAAAGGTGATATGAGAACACAGCAAGAAGGCAGCTGGCTGCCAGCCAGGAAGAGAGCCCTCATAGAAAGCCAATTGGCTGACACCTTGATCCTGATCTTGTACTTCTGGCCTTCAAAACTGTGTGGAATACATTGGTTAAGCCTCCCAGTCTATGATATTTTATAGCAGCCTCAGCAGATTAATTATCACTAGAATTATCACGAATGGCAATTTATTAAAGACAGGTTCTCATTTATCATATCTCATCCCATATCACAAGGATTCAGGGCCTGACCTGACCGGGTCTGAACAGCCTGACACAGTCAGCATCTTAGGGTCTGTTCTGCACATATTTTCTGGCCCAAGGGGAAACGAGGCCTGTGAGGATAATATTCTTCAAGAGTCCTGGTGAAAGGGGATAGAAGTGAAAAGGGGAAGGAGAAAAGCCTATCTTTTCCTCAGCCAAACCTATGTACCAGGCCAGAGTCCTATGGAGAAGAATCTCTGCCCCAATTCTGTGGACAGCTGTGCTTGGCTTTGGGCAGTTGAGTTTTACTTTGGTCCCTGAAGGTCTTTGAGTTTGGGGAGCATAGAAGGCAGCATTCTGGATGAAGGAACATTCTCATGGCAGGAATTGCTTCAGGGATGTTACAAACCCAGGTGGATTGACAGACAGCAGACATTAACAAAGAGGCTAAAATGAAAACACACGCGAGAGTACCAACTGTGATCCAGCATGGAAAACTCTGAGGCCTCCTAAAACTGACATGGTGAGAGTGGAGAGAAGCTTGGAAGAAAGCTTGAATTGGAGGCCAAGAACTGAAGAGTTTTGATGGAGGAGTACAAACAGCAAATGATAAGAATTAATGCTTTATACCCATAGCAAGCCAGTAAGGCCTGGGACACTGAAGGGTATATCCCCTCTGGTGATGTTTAAAGTAGATTCTTCTCTTATTTTCCAGACATTCAAATATGTTCTATTGGCCAGGCACAGTGGCTCATGCCTGTCAGCCCAACACTTTGGGATGCTGAAGTGGGCAGATCACTTGAGCTCAAGACTTCGAGACCGGCCTGGTCAACATGGCAAAACCCTATCTCTACAAAAAATACAAAAATTAGCCAGGTGTGGCTGTGGACACCTGTAATCCCAGCTACTTGGGAGGCTGAGGCATGAGAATTGCTTGAACCTGGGAGACGGAGGTTGCAGTGAGCCAAGATCATGCCTCTCTCTCTCTCTCTCTCTCTCTCTCTCTCTCTCTCTCTCTCTCTCTCTCACACACACACACACACACACACACATACACGTTGCTCATTCAAAAGCCCATTCATTTTTTTCTTTGTTGATCCTCTTTTCATACATTTAGAAATGAAGGGCATTGTGGGAACTACTAAATTTCTAAACTTAAGTCAAAACTTAAGCTCAGAGCCTGCATAGTAATTGTTTAATGCAAGATCAGAAATATCTATCCTGATTAGGATGGGTGCAGTAAATCAGGGGAGGCAGAGCCTGCTCATTCTTTCACTCAGGAGAAAGGAAGATGTTTTCAAATAGTTTTCTCCATTTGTGCAAGTGAACAAGGCAATGAATAGATAGATGTGTTTGTTCTCTCCTAAACCACAAAGACACCCAGCTTTCTGCTTGTGGAAGACAAAAACAAATTCTCAGTAGAGTAGCAACAGGGATTGTTTGGTAGGAGGTTAGTATTAATCTGTGTATCACCAAGATAGGGCGAGACTTAAGAAAAAAATGCAGTTAGACAAGTAGCTACACGATAATACATCTTAGATCTGTGTGTGTGTGTTGTTATTCTGACTTCAAAATCTCGCCTGATATCTCAAAGTCAGATCATTCTGAAAATAACCATTTTTTTAAAAATCTAAGAGCCACAATCACATGTTTAAAAATGCATCCCATCAACATAGCAATTATAGTCTCAGGGAATGCTCAGAAGATGTATTACTCTAGGACACAATTACCTTTACCCTGCCTACATGGCCAAATGGCTATTTGGAGCACAATTATTAGCCAATGTTCTTCTGTTACTGTTACTCCTCATTTCCATTTCAAATGGTGCTTAGGACTAAATGGCATTCTTATGCACAATAGAAACCATTTGTTTCCTCTGATGGAATTGGAATACAGAGAACAGCAGTGGAAGACAGCACAACTGATAAAATGGGTTACTCCCCTCACTAGCTGAGTCATGGACTAGGTATTTGAGTCACACATTGCAGTCCTCATAGAAACCAAACTTTGGTCCATTAATAAAAGCCGCGGGAGGAGTCTCCCAGCTCTAGCTCAAACACAATCATTCAGAAAACATAGGGGAAAATATTTGGGCCTTTTAGACTGGTAAGCCCTGGTGGGTAGATTTAGTGAGAACATGTCTCTGAGGTGGTAGTTTGTTGGGTTTCTGTAGAATGGGAAAAATTGAGGTCGAAATCTACACATCTGGAATATGTAGTCCATAATCTTAGAGAGGTAAAGTTCTAAGCACTTTGTTCACTCAGGACATATTGATCATTGAAAACGATGCTTCAATTCATCTGACATTGCTAGGGAATGAAAGAAGTTCCAACTAAGTGATTTCCACTAAGTAACTTTTAGAGATATGGAGGGTAGTTTACAGATAAAACCTGGATGTCGTCTCCACCTGAACTCCAAGCAATATATCCCAAATCAAGGTGCTCATAGCTGAACGGGCTCAAGAATAATCTTGCTTCGTTCAGAGGGGTGGAAACTGTGTGGAATACCTGGATTTTATCTGGCCCTGTATTTGTGGTGAATAAGAATTTTTAACTCATCACTTTTTAATTCTGTTCTTCAGTTCCGATTGAAATAAAGTATGCTCTAGCACCCAAAACAGAGGTACCCCTGTTTTGGAATGGCTCCAGAATAGGATGGATCCTTAGATGGATCTAGTTATGAACCCCTAAGTGCTCTGATTTCAGCCCTAGTTTTGAAGACACTGAAAACCCTGTTCTATTTGTGATTCATCTCTGAGTTGACGCCATCTTATAGTGAGTATTTCATAGGCCACTGGTATGCCCACTGTTCCCACATTCTCAAACATAACTCCAGAAAGTCTGTAGGCTGGATTGACAAAGCAGAGTCCAGCCCAAGCAGTTAAAAAATAGCTAAAACTTTTACAGGGCTTCTGTTTTCTTTTCTGTCTATAGACATATTTAGAAAAAAATAATATGAAAATAATAATTATCAAACAACCAAATGAAAAGCAAATCATGCCAAATGTAGAAAGAGGAATCAGCAGATGTTCCAACAGTCACACACCAAGAGCAAATAATAGTTAAATATTGCTAAGTGAAGAAAATAACATTCAGAGGCAAGGGCTATGGGAATTAAGTAGACAGATTGTAATTAGCAATTACCTAAACTGGATCATGTCCAGGACATAAGGGCTAACATCACCTCTACCATTCTAAGAGGTATCCTGGGATTCTTAATAAACTAAAGTAATTAGGAGCCCCTTCCCCATTTTGTTTCCCAGTAACATATGGAAGTCCAGTCTGGTCTTGTGTCCAGAGGTCAGTTTTGATCGGTACAGATAATTTATTGTATAAATACAAAATACGTTATCTTTCGTTTCTGTCATATGCTAGATACCAACATTACCAATTTAAAAACTCATGTCAATTTGAACACAAGCAAGCCTAAACTGTATTTAACACAATTATGTCATTCAAGGCTCAAAAAATAACTGTTAAATCATTAGTATAAACAAATTGCCAGAGAACAACTTACTGTAATACTTGGATGCAACAAAGAATGAACTGCAAAGAGTGCAGGTATGAGCAAGGTTTAGGATGGTATTCTGTCAAGCTAATGACATGCAAATCATTATGAGATCCTTAAAGCAGGACCTCTATAAGCAACATTTGATTATGGGTTTAAGCTATTTGAACAAGATAACCCTTTAGTTCTTTAAAGATAATATATAAGTTTTACCAAGGTAAATATATATTTCCTGTCAATTAAATGAAATTACTGTATTTTTACTGCCTGAGTACAATATGAGGAATATCATGATTCATGATGTAATGACATCTAACTTATCAGACATTGCTAGAGAATGAACAAAGGGTTCCAACTAAGTGATTTTTTACAGATCATTGAAGGTGATTTACATTTTTTTGTGTGTTGGAGGAGGTAAAAATAAATAAGTTAAAATATTAGGTATGTGTTGAATACTTACCATATGAAGGGCACTGGGTTTGAGGCTGTATTCAAAGTGGATTACATCATTTCATACTGAAAATGATTTAACCCTGGTGATGTATGGCTGGGCATTTATGGTTGTATGACTCTGTAATGCAGTGAAACCCCAGGGCCTCCTAAGTTATAAAGGGTTAGTTGTTCCTGTAATACATGCTTCCCCATGGGGGCAAAAATCACAGCAAGATTTGGCTTTGTCAATAGAAATTCTAGAGTAAACTGCAGAGCTTGGAAAAGAAGAAAATTCAATATCAACTGAGTAGTGGTACTACTCAGTGGTCAAGGAGAGAGGTGAGGAGGGAGTTGGGAGGTAGGTTCCTCAAAGGAAAACTAAAAGCAAGGAAAGATTCTATAGTCCTTGAGTTTCCTCTCTGTTTGGCTTTATGCCAGACGTAGAAAAAGTACAGTAAGGAGAGCTTTCGACTCACATCTTACATGAAATACGGAAATTTGCTCCACAGAGTTAATTACTGGAGTTAAGGTGGCAACAAAATAGCTTTGTTCTGATAAGGGTAAGAGCCTGCTAAAGATTTCTTCCCTGGGTCTTGTTAGAGCACAGGGGTGTCAGGCTCAGAAGCCACACAGCTGGGATATACAGATACACTCCTCTCCAACTGTCTCCTGCCCCCCAGAAAAAGATTAGAATAAACTTGAAGCTGAATTGGGGGAAAATAATCCATGCTAAGCTTTGGTTAAAGTGATTATATTGTGTGCCTGTTCTTGGGTGCCTGTACTTCTTTCATTCTTGCTCTAAATTGAATTATTTTTCTTAACAAACATTAACGATTATAATTTGTATTTAGCAAGTAATTCACGCTGATATTTTTATAAGACTCTAATTATGGAGGAAACATAATTGGCTGGCTCCAAAACTAGCCTCATTCTTTTCCATTAACCTCTCCAAGAACAGTCAATGTGCTTAGCTTTATTCCCTGTACATAGACACATCTCTTTCCCTCAAAGAATCTACCAGATTACCTTTGAGGTATTATTCAGCCTTCCATTTTGTAAAATTCAACCAAATAGGTGTCAACAAAGCTGTGTTTTTCTACCTATTGGTAATTTCCACCACCCTATTGAAATTAGAGCAAATGACTATAACCTAGCAGGCGCCGAACATGGCAAGGGAAAACCTCCGCATTCATATTAATGCCAAATTTTGGCTCAATGGCCCTGAATAACTCCTCTACCAGTGGCAAGACTCCTCACATAAAGCACAGGCCAGTTTTAAAAGAAAAAGCTCATTCTTGGGGACCCTTGGCAATCATTCAAATTATTTTATGTTAGCATTACATATATATATACACAAACATAAAACTAGCTACAATCCATTTATACTTTTGGCCCTTACACAACCAACACCCATTTAGAAATTAAATACAAATAAATATAAATGCTGTAAAATTTCAATAATATTAATTTAATGTGACAGCTGATGCTGCTTGGTTTCAATGAAATTACCAGTCCCATAGTAAACATTAATACTCCTGACCTCTCTGGCCCAGGTTCTCCTGAGGTCATGATGCTCATACCTAATTAAGCTTGCTGTGATTTTAGTCTCTACCCGCCCGCCCCCGCCCCCCTCTCCCCCTGCCAGTTTTCTCCATTTGAAATCGTGAGAAAGCTTTGTTTTTAAAATCGGACTCTGGCATCATATTATTTTTTGCTTGACACAAACGCATTTCTTATGTTCTCAACCTGGCTCTGCTCTTTTCTCAATAGTCCTTACCAAATAAAGTATGACAGGATTGTTTCCCATAAACACAACTCAATACAGGTGTTAATTCTATAAAAGTACCTGGTTATTAGGTGGTCAACAAGATAATTTAGAATATGCTTGCATTATAATTTTTTGAGATTGTCATTGAGATGAAATATACACATTCACCACCACTCACAGAAAACTCTCAGACCTCCAAGAATATATTCCAAGAATGCACCATTTGTCTTTGTGAGCACAGGCAGCTTAACCATCCAGAAACCACAGGTCCAGATAAAGTGTGTGGGAAAATGAGGCTTGTCTAGAATGGTGGTCATGACTACCTTTTATTATATTTAGCACTTAGCTAACATTATCATCTTGGCCTTTTCATAAATAGATTCTCAACATTGTTGAAACCCTACCTTGGGTATTAGATGAAGCACATTCTACTAAAGATACCTGGCAAATTGAGATAATGCCAATTATTATTGCAGACCTTCATTGTCAGTTATTTGAGGGATAGTGTCTGAGACCCAAACCACTTTCTCTCAATGCCCTTTTATTCCCAACTCTCTTAAAGGTCAGCATGCCTATAAAGTATACTCACCCCAAAACCACTATGCAAAGAAAAATAGTTAGAATCTAGGAATATCTTGTTTTTTTATTTTTTTTCTTTTTGAGATTCTGGGCATGCTCTATTATAAAACATACCAATACACTTATACGTGTAACTTTGCATATTATTAAAAACCGTAACTCTGAGGTCGTATTACACTAAGCAGCATTGCCTGGCTCACCTGACCATACTTCTCTTCCTTCTCTAAGATGGACGCTGTTAACACTTATTTCACAAAGACAGAGACCCCGTAAGTAGCTGGGTCTCTTCTGGCTGCTGCTTGGACTCATCTGGGCAGCAATTTTGGCTCCCTACCAAGAGAAGTCAATAAGACCCCGCTATTTACAAGACAGGTGGCTGCTGGGTCCCAGTCAGAATCATTTGAGGCCATTTTCTTTCTCTGGTAGAGGAGAGAGATCCACTTACAGTAGAAATGTATTCAGATTGCAGAACTGAATTCATTTACCAAGCCCTGCAACTGGCCATAGTGCACCCTGTGGTTAGAAGAAGAGAAATGGGAAAAAAGGTTTATCGTGCTTTCTCCTTTTTTTTTTTTTTTTTAACATTTTTTGGGGAAGCTCATCCCTGATAGAATAGGAATTTATTTAACGAGACCACATTTTGACAGCCTGCATTGTAACGGAAAAAAATCCTACCATTAACTAGTCAAATAGTAAAGTTAATCCCTGTCAATTTCATGGTCACATCCTCAAAGCTTAGACTAGAATTTTTAGGACGTTAAATATCTTCATTACTTCCATAGCATATTGATTATTCCCATAAGCCCCTTAAAACTGATACCCATGAAAGATCTTGCTCTTTACAGAAATAATAGGTGTCCCTCCTGAAATAAGCTGCCAGACCTTAGGGCACAAGTGAAGGGTGAGAACCCACTGGAATAGGCTTGAGTTAAGTATATTAGCTTCGACACACGGCACTTGGGTCACTTTTACGGTCCCTAAAATTCTCTAGTTCTCCGTTTCCTATTCACGAAATGGGAATAATATACTAGATCCTCACTCTAATATTATTCTCTATGGATAAGAATTTAGCATTAAAGAAAGTCTTTCATCTACTTTCAAAGAATTAATATTCATGTAAAAACTAAAAGGGTTTTACAATGAGTTGGCTTTTTCAGAGAGACTCTGCTGAAGTCCCTGATTACTCCACAAGAGTTTACAGTAAGTTGAGCTTATTGGGGTAGGTTGTATGTTTTCCTTATGTTGTGTTCAGGGCCTCATGTATTGTGCATTACCATAGATCTTATTCAGTCTCCAAAGTTTTTTCCATGTTTCATAAAGAATTAAAATGGAAGGAGAATAGATGAACTCAGAACAGATTTTGATTGTCTGTCAAAATAATTAGTAGAAAACATTAAACCCATCAAGAAATGTCTTTGTATTCATTTTTTTTATTTGTAAAGTCCTAGAAATATAGGATGGGAGTCTATCTGAAAACTAAGCAAAGTACGTTTTAAAGTGACTTAAACTAACGAACTACAGCTTTTCTAAATTTGAACTTCTAAGCTGATGGAATTATAATGTTAAAGAAAATCCAAATTTGTGTGATATTTACATGGAAATCAGTAGGACTTCAAAGTACCTTTATCACTGGTAATCGGACAGGAACTAATAGGGATGTAGGTGTAAAGCTGGCAGAGAGATAGCAATTTGGACATTCGATCTGATGCCAACATTTTTGTCGATACACTGGCGGATCTGTATACCAGGCAGTATCATTTTATATGATACAACAGACTGGTAGTTCTTATGGTGCCAAATGCCATTGAGATCAATGGTCTAAGTATCCTTTTCATTTCAATAATAAAGGCAATGCTGCTTGACATGACAGGCTGGAAGCAGTAGAGCGACCACAAGGGAAGACATTATTCATCCTTTTAAGTGACAAATGACATTCACATGCATCCTACTCGAAAAATGGGGCCTATAATTTGCAGTATTATAGCATTGGATCTGGTTATTAGAATAGTAGAATGAGAATAAGGACACCTGCGTTTTATGTCCAACTCTGATTTGGTATTTTACCCCAAGCAAGAAATTTAAACTGGTATTCTGAAATGGGGGTATATATTCCACCTGCTTAGTAGAGGAGAATCCTGTGTAAAATCTGAAATTTACATGATACTTACATATGTCTCAGACAAATTTAACTTGAAAGTTCAATTTACAATGACTCAGACTACTTTTGGAAAATAAGTAAACACCATGAACTGTCATTAAACCCTTTCTGAAAGATTGACAAGAAAGAAACCAATTTATGCAGATGAATGTTATAGGGGATAACAAATGGGATAAAATCATTAAATGAAGTATTATCTGGGTTGTGAGTAATTACTATGAACAAAAGTTACATCAGTATTTGGTCTTTCAAAGCTCCCTAATCTGGAGCTTTTTTTCTTTTCTTTTCTTAAAAGCAGATTCCAATTGGAATGAGGATGTTCTTCACTAAATCTAATTATGCAAGTTTCTCATTCTCCAATGAATGGCCCTGCCAACTGCTACCTTTTGATGAAACCATGAGGAAATGCAACTAGATCAATCAATAACTCATGTAAACAGTTCATAAGAGTGGACTGATTGTGGATACAAAGGCACCTACTCGCAAAATAACAGCAATATGTATAACTAAGAAGGAATTCTATCATATTTGAATCAAATTACACAGCCTACAAAACTAAACGAAAAAAATAAAATAAAGCAAAACATAGACCCTTTTTCTCAGCTCCAGGTATGAGGAAACATCAGTATACCTACAAAAGTGGCAGATTTGTGCAATTGCCCACAGATATATTTACATAGCTCTGTCTTTTACTTCTTGCTACATTTCTTCACCATTATTGCATGATATAGTCAGCATCACAGTATGGCTTTGCTGTCTATTCCAAGAGAAGGCAGACTCATATGTTCTCTTGCTCTTTCTTTCTGACATCTCTTCTTTCCCTTGAATAGCATTATGGGTTGTATTCAACAGCTGGAGAAAGACAATTTGACAACATCCATCTCTTGCAGAGCCCAGGCCAACCTGCTTCTCTCTCTCTTCTCTCCCCAACGAGCAGTAGTAATAAAAGCTCAACAACTCTAAAAGCAATTGATTCAGAAGCGGTGTGGAGCAATTACCAGCCGGATGGCAGCAAAGACTTCCAGTAAAATAAAGAGAAGACCAATACAGTTTCTGCAGTGGGATCAGCCTCTGTTGCACAAGCAGCGTCTGGTTCATAAAGAGGCACCACACAGTGCACAGTGTGATGGAGGAGAGAAGAAGCTGGACAGCACAGGGCCAGGGCGCTGAGATGGAACACATTAAGTTCTCTGGTGGGGTATCTTTAAGTAGCTCACAATCTGGCCAGGTGCAGTGGCTCATGTCTGTAATCCCAACACTTTGGGAGGTCGAGGCAGGCGGATCACTTGAGGTCAGGAGTTCGAGACCAGCCTGGCCAACATGGTGAAACCCTGGCTCTACTAAAACTACAAAAACATTAGCCAGGCCTGGTGGAGCATGCTTGTAATCCCAGGCGTGGAGGTGCATGCCTGTAGTCCTAGCTATTTGGGAGTCTGAGGGAGGAGAATGGCTTCAACCCAGGAGGCGGAGGTTGCAATGAGCCAAGATTTTGCCACTGCACTCCAGCCTGGGCAACAGAGAGACTCCATCTTAAAAAATAAATAAAATAAAGTAAAATAAAAAGCTCACAATCTTGTCCTTGTAGAATTAAGTTATTGCTACTGTCCAGGTGTTGAAATGGCTTCCAGAAATGCTCCTGCCCCCATCAGTGCTGTCTTACCTAGGGGTCCTCTCTGGTCACCGAAGACCAGAATTTGTACCTTGATAGAGGTTTGCCAGAAGTTACAACATATTTTAAAAATTCACTTAAATTTACTAACGTAAACTCTAAAACTATCCATAATTTTTTAGAAAGTTTGATCAACAAGGCCAGAGGAAAGACTGAATTACCTTTCTATCCTATCTGTAGAAAGGAATATTACAGAATTTTCACATGAAAAGGCATTCATAGCGAACATTATTAATTTTATAGAAAAAAAGTGTTATAGAAGCATGTCAAGCAGTTAGTTGCAAAAAGCATGTTAATTCATGCATTTCAGTGATATTTACCACCTTCTTAAAATGTATTTTTTCATTATCTTTTTTCATTCTAAATAAAGTCATTTTTATATTTTGAATTCTTTTGACTCCAGAAGTTACACACACACATACACACACATGAACACATACACAAATTGTACAAGCTTTAGGTGCCACAAAGCAGGGGACTGTGTTCTTTTTTGCCCCATCCTCAGGGATGCAAGCTGCCCTGGAAGTCCCTAGCATGTACACTTTTTCCAAGTACATGCAATAGCCCTCTGACTACAAAAGAGGCTTAGAGTAACAATTTATCCAACTATTGTTTTCATACAAAGCTTTAAAACTATAAGCAAACATCATTTTTTTGAACTTTTCTTTATTGCACTTTGTAGACATTATGCTTTTTACAAATTGAAAGTTTGTAGCAACCTTAAGTCAGGCAAATCTATCCACACTATTTTTTTCAACAGCATGGGCTCACTTCACATCTCTGTGTCACGTCTTGGTAATTCTCACAATATTTCAAATGTTTTCATTATTATTATATCTGTTATGGTGATCTGTGATCAGTCATCTTTGAGGTTACTATAACTGTTTTGGGGTGCCACACACCATGCCCACATAAGATGGCAAACTGGATTGATAGATGTGTGTTTTCTGACTGCTCCACTGACCAGTCACCCCTAATCTTTTCCCTTTCCTTGGGTCTCCCTATTCCCTGGGACACAACAATATTGCATACAGGTCAATAATAACCCTACAATGGCCTGTAAGTATTCAGGGAAAGGAAGAGTCTCATGTCTCTCACTTTAAACCAAAAGCTAGAAATGAGTAAGCTTAGTGAGGAAGACACATCAAAAGCCAGGATAGACTAAAAGCCAAGCCAAGCCAAGCACTGAGCCAAGTTGTGAATGCAAAGGAAAAGTTCTTAAAGAAAAGTAAAAGTCCTACTCTAGCGAACACTCAAATGATAAGAAAGCACAACAGCCTGATTGCTGACATGAGAAAGTTTCAGTGGTCTGGACAGAAGATACAACCAGCCTCAATCTTTCCTTAAGCCAAAGCCTAACCCAGAACAAGGCCCTAGCTCTCTTCAAGTGTATGAAGGCTGAGAAGAGTGAGGAAGCTGTAGAAAAAAAAGTAGGAAGCTAGCAGAAGTTAGTTCATGAGGTTTAAGGAAAGAAGTCACCTCTCTACATAAAAGTGTAAGGTGAAGTAGCACATGCTGATGGAGAAGCTGCAGCAAGCTATTCAGAAGTTCTAGCTAAGACCATTGATAAAGATGGCTGCACTGGATTTTCAATGCAGACAAAACAGTCTTCTACTGGAAGAAGGTGTAATTTTGGGCTGACTCTCTTGTTTTGGGCTACTGTAGCTGGTGATTAAGTTGAAGTCAATGCTTATTTGCCATTCCCAAAATACTAGGGCTCCCTTAAGAATTGTGATAAACTTACTCTGCCTGTGTTCTATCAAAGGAACAATAAAGTCTGGATGACAACACATCTGTTTACCTCATGGTTTATTTAAGGCTACTGTTGAGAGCTACTGCTCAGTAAAAAAAAAAAAAAAAAAAAAAAAAAAAAAAAAAAAAAAAAGAGAGAGAGAGAGACAGAGAGAGGTTTACTGATCATTGACAATGTACCTAGTTACCCAAGAGCTCTGAAAGAGATATACAGGAATATAATGATTGCTTTCATGTCTGATAACACAGCATCCACTCTGCAGTTCTTGGATCAAGGAATTATTTTGACTTTCATGTCTTATTATTCAAGAAATCAAGAAATATTTTCATAAGGCTATAGGTGCCATAGACACTGATTCCTGTAATGGATCTGGACAAAGTACATTGAAATATTCTTCTAGAAAGGATTCACCATTCTAGATCCATGAAGAACATCAGTGATGCACAGGAGGTCAAAATATCAACATTACTAAGACTTTGAAAGAAGTCGATTCCAACCCTCATGGATGAGTTTCAAGGCTTCAGTGGGGGAAGGAATTGCAGATGTGGTGGAAAGAACAAGGTAACTAGAAGTAGAGCCTGAAGATATGATGTAATTGCTGCAATCTCATGAGAAAACTTGAATGGATGAGGAGTTTCTGCTTATGGACGAGGAAAGGTGGTTTCTTAAAATGGAATCTACTTTTGGTAAACGTTGTAAACACTGTTGAAATGACAACAAAGGATCTAGAATATTTCATAAACTTAGTTGATAAGGGAGCAGCCATGTTTGAGAGGATGGACTCCAATTTTCAAAGAAATTTACTTTGGAGAAAATGCTATCAAACAGCATTACATGCTACAGAGAAAACTTTCATGAAAGGAAGAGTCAGTTGATGCAGCAAACTTTATGATTGTCTTATTTTATGACATTTCCACAGCCACCCCAACCCCCAGCAACTGCCACCCTGTCAGTAGCTATCAACATCAGACAAGACCCTCCATCAGCCAAAAGGTTATGACTCTGAAAGCTCTGATAATTTTTAGCATTATTTTAGCAATAAATATTTATCATTAAGGTTTGTACATTACTTTTAGATATAATGCTATTGCACATTTAATAGACTGCCGTAGAGTGTCAACACAACTTGTATATGCACTGGGAAATGAAAAAATTTGTGTGACTCACTTTATGGCAATAATCACATTATTGTGGTGGTATGAAGCAGAACCCACAATGTCTCCAAAGTCTGCCTAATATGAATACTGACATGAAAGGCAGCATTTTCAAGTGTGTTAAGTTTGCTAATTACATGAATGTTGATGGGTTTTCATATATAATGAGTTCTATGAAGCAATAAGTTTGAGAACTACTAGGTTTTTGCAGGGGGCAGGAGGGAGGAGGTGGTCTTTAACCTCCTTTGCTCATGCTAAGGTATTTTGCTACAGCAGCCTGAATGGATTAATACAGGGACAGACAGAAAGATGACCTCAATCTATCACAGTCAAGCAAAGAAGGCAATAAGTCGAACAGAATGTGGGATAGAATTCTTTGAAAAGCAATATAATAAAATAATCATTGCATTTACAGAGAGAGCTAAGGGAGAGTCAAGCCAAGCCCAGCCAACTAGCCTTGTTTATATCTTAAGGTCCAACTCAATGCCAACCCTGCAGAGGGTTAAGTTTACTAATTGTGTGGATGTTGATGGGTTTTCAAATATAATGAGTTCTATGAACTAATGTATTTGAGAACTATTAGGTTTTTGCAGGGGGCAGGAGGGAAGAAGTGGTCTTTAACTGCCTTTGTTATGCAAAGGTGCAACATTGGGTTGGACCAAAAGACAAGGCTAGTTGACTAGGTGCAGTGGCTAGTGCCTATAATCCCAGAACTTTAGGAGGCCAAGCCAGGAGGATTGCTTGAGCCCAGGAGTTTGAGACCAGCCTGGGCAACATAATGAGATCTCATCTTTACACAAAAAATATATTTTTTTAATTATACAGGTGTGATGGTGCATGCCTGCAGTCCCAGCTACTTGGGAGGCTGAGGCAGGAGGATCACTTGAGCCCAGGAGGTTGAGGATGCATTGGGCTGTGATTGCACCACTACACACTAGCCTGGGTGAGAGTGAGACCCTGTCCTCCAAAAAATAAATAGAACAAACAGGCAAACAAAAAGCAGGGCTAGTTGAGTTAGTCAAGGGCAGTGGGGGAAAAAGGAATCTCAGGGGCAGACTATGTGAACAGAGGCATGGAATTTTATGTTTTTATTTATATCCATATGCCATGTTTCTACCATAATGACTAAAATATAATAGATACTCAAAATGCTTATGAGCTGAAATCATTTCATTTTTCTATCGACCTATTCTTTAAGCATTTTCTTTACTCAGCTTTCCCTTACATAACAGTGGAATTACACTTGTCTGTGCTTACCTCTCAGAGAATAATATACATAAAATCCCACTCTGAGAATGAATATGCTAAAGAATGGAAGAGTCTGGACATGTTTATAGGTATTGACATTAACAATAGATACTGCACAAGGGCCTCCTGATGATGTTCTGTGAAGGCCAAGAATTTTCCTCTCCTCCTTGGCACTGCAGATTAAAATGGTGTCTGTGGTAGATAATGTGATAATGGTCCCCATCCACTCACACCCTGTTGCCGAAGAGGGGCCTGTGTTCTCTTTCTGGGGCAATTTGTATTTCTCTTTCCAGTCTCCATTGAGGTTGGCTGAAAAGTAAGGACACAAACAGCCAGTGACAGCAGCAGAAAACAGAGGTGATAGATTTCTAGGGTTATTTTAGTAGGGCAATTTGGCTGAAAACCTGCTGTAGAGATAAACTCAGAAATGATGGTTTGCAAACAAAGCAAGCTAGCAAGGTGAAAATACATAACAGAATCCAAGTGTGTGATATCTCTAGCAACAATGAAACAACACTAGCTGAAATGAAGACAAACATAATTTAGGACTATACCAAGTCTCTGAACTTGCTATTCCCTTTCCCCGGAATGCCTCTTTCATCTCCTTTTCTGACAAACTCCTACACATCCTTCACCACCCAGCTGAGAACTCACCATCTCTGAGAAACCATTTTGAAATCTAGCAGGCAAAGTAAATGGTTCTGTTCTCTATGCTTCCTTGATAAAGTGTATATATTGCTATTATACTAGAGTAAACTTATTTTGTTACTATATCCACGACTTGCATTCTGAGGTCTCGAGGGCAAACACTGAATCATCCTTCTCTGTATTCCCGGCATCTCATACATTGCCTGCTACTCACATACACACTCTGAGCAAACGCTATTTGTTATTAGGGTTACTTTGCAGGATGAAACACAAAGTATTGTATATAAAGTAGCCAGTTGGGTACCTGACATTGTGCCTGTTCAATAAATCCAACCATACTATAGTCTTGCCCTTCCCCAAATGCTGTCTCATCCATGTTATCTCTTTTTCCTTGCTATTTTTTGAGCACATCTTGCTTTTGACTGGAACGACCTCTCTTCTCTTTTCCACCCATTCAGATCTCAGCAATGCTCAAGGCCCAGCTCAGACCTCACCTCTTGGTGAAGGCTTCCCTGGCTACTCCAGACTTACTGAAGATTTACTTCACTGAACACATGAAACAATGAGATGAGAATCACCTATTAGAACTGCCAATAGGACCTGAATGTTTCACTCTTGACACCCCAGTATTTGTTAGCACATAGTGTACACTTAATTTGATGATGTCATAGCTATTCCACATGCATGGGAATCAAGCAGATCATAAAAATTAACAGTTTAAAAGTACCTCTTACTACTAAGACTGGGAGGCTAGGAATATATTTTACTTTCTCAGTTACCAATAAAGTATAAATGGGGTGCTGTAAACCTGTTCTCTACAATGCCTCAAGCCTAGCCTAACTTCTAGAATTCTCCTAAGAGGCAATCTCATGTTGGGGGCTGAGTATCAAGGGACCCTGTGTGACTGCCACAGGAGAGACGCTGCTTCCGGCTTTCTTCACTTTCTCGTTAGGATGACTGCTGTTTGACCCAAGTAGTACACTAATAAGCATTGGCTACTGGCTATTTCCTCAGATGGCTTTTAACCTGACTCTATAGTCTGGACCAAAATAAGCAAGTAAGTGTGGAGATTATACTTATCTTCAGTCTCACCTTGAACTGTGGGAGGAAATGCCTAGCTATTCCCACAAGAAGGAAACAGGTCTGAGTATTTGAAGTATGTCATGCTCAATAAAGAACTAAAAGCACCACGAAATGTTTGGCAGAAAATTAATAGAGTAGACAGTGTGTTTCAGCAACCGTAGTTTCCATTTTACAAGCCTTCCTTGTGAATTCTAGTACCTTCCCCCCACCCCGTGTCCTGCCTTTTCCCTATAAAGTTTGTGTTCACCACATGCAGACCTTCAGGAATCCTCCGGTGTCCTTTGGCTAACTGACCAGCCATCTCTGTTGTTTATTTGGAGTTTCCTTCTTGAATTATTCTCCCAACTTCCAACCTTTTGGATCAAACCTCTTTCCCGACCACCCTTTTCCCAACAAAATTGGTATTTTACATTAAAATATAGATAATGCGTATTACAACTGACCTTTCCTGGGTTTCACTTCCCCAAAGCCTTGCTTTCAGCTATGATACAGATGACTCCATCATCATAAATTAACCCTGCAGCAGAATTCCCAGTGTAACATGTTTACATCTCAGTGGAGACATTCCTTGCCCAACAAGTATCTCCTGTTACTGTGTTGTGCTTGTAAACACGAAGATAAAGAGAACACAAGGAGACTTAGAACATTTTTCACAGCTCAATCTAGGTGGCTAACCAATGAATAAGATGGGGACTCAGTGAGGTGAGTCTTAAAGATACATCCAAATGTTCTGCCACTGCCCTGGGGCTTTAGTGACCAGCTATGTTCTAAACCCAAGTGTAAGATCCAGAGGTGTCAGCACCACCTTCCTCCTTCTGTGCAGATACCATCTGTGCCACCTGTATGTGCTAACTCTCAAATGCCAGTGCAATAGGCACACTAGGATCCCACTTACCAAATGCGTATGTGCATGTAGTTATCTCACAATAGAGGTGGGAGTTAGGTGGGATTGGGTGGGATGAGATGGGGTGCACTAAGGAAATAACTATAAGTAAACAGTGGTTTTAGTGTCTTTGAAATCAGACCTGGGTGTAATTGTTGACTGAACGTCCTAGCAGCTGTGAGCCTTTGGGCAAATTAAATTATTCAACCTTCCTGAACCTCAATTCTTTATTTTCTTTCTTTTTGTCACTTCCCTTTCCTTTCTTCCCCTTCCCCTTCCCTCCCTCTCTGGTCCATTTCTTGTAAGAGGAGCTCTCAATACTGATCAGCTCACGTAGGCCAAGTAAAAATGTTAGCCCTTCATATTACAACCAGACTCAATTTTCATGACCATTGTTGAGGCTCAGAAAATGATACCCTAAAATGTGGTCCTTTGGCATACTGATTGCTTTGAACAAAGGTTGAAAGGCCTCAGAACCAAGGTCTTTCTCTTTCTCCTGCACAGCTTTCCCCACCCCCCACATTCCTTTCCTAAGTGTAGGGAGGGGCTCTCTCTGAAGTTCCCTCACCAGAAGAAAGTTTATCCAGAAGGAATGCAATGGTCTTCAACCGCTCCCTGAAATCTACCCTAACCCGAGAAGATTAACTCTGATGCAGGAGAGATAACAATAAGTCTCTATCTCCAGGGCACCTACACCACACCCAGACAGACTTTTCACCTGTTCTTCCCATTATTCTTCTAAGGGCCGTTAACTGAGAGACTTTATCTATATACTAAAACAACCTTTGTTTGAAGTGCGGTTCTGTCCCTCACTTTCCTATAGCTTGTCATCACCTGCCCCATAGTGCAGAGGAACTTTGTCCCAGGCCATCATCTGTTCTTCCAGGCCACTCATCTCCTCTAAACATGATTTACTCTTTCTCTAAAATTGGCAATGTCCCCCATTTCCCTCTCCCCTATGAAAAGGGTATTTAACCTTCAACTATCTGGCCTTTCTTTGAGTCTTGCATTTTGTGTGGATCCTGTGCACATTTGCATGTTAATAAATGTGTATGCCTTTTCTCCTGCTAATCTATTTCCAGTTTATTTCAGCGAAGTCAAAAGTCCCTTCATCCCTACACACTCTATTAGCTGCTATTGTTAACTTCGTTTACAGAAATAAAATAAAGCTCAGAGTGTTTAAGTTAAACTACTCAAATTCACACAGATAGTGAGGAACCTATACTCTTTCAAAAATGCTGGGCCACTTCCCACTGTAACATGCAGTAGTCATACCAGAACACCATATGTAGCTACAACGAGGAAGACATTAAACATCTGTCAGGTAGCTCTGTCATTGCCTGGAACATAGCAAGTACCCAATAGATGTTACTTCCTTATTCTTCTCCTGTCTCATAGTTAATGTGTTTTGCTATTTTGATTCACTGAATAAACAAATTGAAAACAACAATGTGCATTTGTAAATACATGCACTGAAGCACTCTTATCAACAAATTGAAGAATACTGCCAGTTCGGCTTTGCCATTTCTAATGAACCACGGGAAGGAAGACTCCATATACACGTGTCTACAAGGCTCTCTGTCCAAGTAACTGGGAACATCTGGGCTACTGACGAAAAGTAGTGGAAACCTGGTGTGCCACCTGGATGTCGCAGGAAACCAGACAGTCCATGTTTCTTGGTACTGTAGCTCCTTCTGAAATCAAATGCCAACAATGATCTGGTGCATTTTTTATGAGCTGTGCACTCAGCCATGCCCAGAAACACTAGAAACTTCCCCAGGGATATATTAGCAGAACAACTTACCCCCCTCCCTGTGCTTCCCAGGGTGTACTATTCCCCTCCCCTCTGCACATTTCAGTTTCACTGAGAACAGCTTCTGTTCAAAAGCCAGTCCCTGGGGCTTGAGCTAAACACTGGAGTCCACGCCTGTCAGAACGCAGACAGACAGCTCAGCAGCTCAAGCTGCACCCTAGGTTCCTCACACTCTTGACAAAGAAAACATAATCCTGGTGTGTTGAGAAATAACCATTCAGATTTTCTTAAAAGAGAGATGGAAAGAGGAATAAGAAATTCAGAGAAATGACAACAGAGTAATCATAGCCAATGTTTCATTAAAGCTATATTTTCCACCGAATCTATTAACATAAAATACTGCTGCTTTTTCTGGTCCTAGTGGGAGACAAAATTATTTCAGAGACTATTAGATTTGTTGTTTTTACTATTTCCATGTCTTGTTTTGTAAACAAGCCCCTGACTCTCATGCTCCTTCTCCCTCCTTCCAAGATGTTTCCAGTGGTGAGTAGAAAGTTATGGGCCAGGAAAAGAGAGAAAGTGAGAGGGAAAGAAAGGAAGGGATAGCAGTAGATGAGTTAATATTTATCAGGCACATAAGAAATGCCATTCACTATTCTGAACCTTTAAAGGAAACTTCTCTTAACAATCCTGGGAGATAACAGTGATTGAACCCATTTCATAGCTATGGAAAGCAAGACTCAGAATGCAAGCGGCTTCTTCAAGGCCGCCCAGTTGGTAAATGCCTTAGCTGGGACTCGAATTCATGTCTGACTAATTCTGATGCCCAGGCAAAGTATTTGGGTTTGAATTAAACCCCACTTTGGGAACTTTTGTTTATGTCTCCCTCATCCCAATTATTTGTGCTCATTTCATACCATGCATAATTTTAAGTGCTTTATAAATATTAACTCATTTAATCCTCAGAACAGCCCTATAAAGTAGATACAATGATTACTCCTCGTTTTAGTGTTGAGCAAACTGTGGACAAAGAAGTTGAGCAACTTAACCAAAGTCACGTAGCCAGCAGATGCCTTTGCTTGGGTCCCCCTGTCCAGGTGATTCAATCTCATACACTCCTGTACTTTCCGAGTCTTGCCAGCATCTTCCTTCCTTGGCTGGCCTTTCTGACTTTCCTGAGCTTTAGTCACACTCACAGTGCAGGGGACCTCTGGACTACTCTGAATGCTCAGGTGGTGATCAAACTCATTTCAATGTGCTTGAAAAATATTTGTCAAGTGTCACTTTTGCATTCAGTGTTGAAGACACATCTCTGAAAAAATAAATACAGCACCTGCATATGCAGAGCTTATAGTTTAATGGAAGATGCAAACAAGAAGGCAGCGAGAAGGTGCTGTAATAGGTCCTACAGAGCTCAGAGGAAAGGGAACAGGAACAAAAGATGGACCCTTCCCAGGGAATGAAATGGAACTCCTGGAAGAACAGTTTTCTTTAGTGGATTTCTTAGGAATAAGGGTATCTTCCAACTGAACTTTAAAACACAACATTGAGGCCGGGCATGGCACTTTGGGAGGCCGAGGCAGGCAGATCACGAGGTCAAGAGATCGAGACCTTCCCGGCCAACCTGGTGAAACCTCGTCTCTACTAAAAAACACAAAAATTAGCTGGGCGTGGTAGGGTCCACCTGTAGTCCCAGCTACTCAAGAGGCTGAGGCAGAAGAATCACTTGAACCTGGGAGGAGGAGGTTGCAGTGAGCTGAAACTGCGCCACTGCACTCCAGCCTGGCGACAAAGTAAGACTCTGTCTCAAAAAACAAAAACAAAAACAAAAAAAACAAAAACAAAAAATCCCACAACATTGAGAAGCAACCTGTAGGAAGTCAGGATGTCACAGAGCAACTAAGTGGGGCTCTTGAACTTTCCTAAACCAACCTCTTTGCAAGAAGATCCATCTCAGACAATCAACTGCAGAGCTCATCGGTAAACAGATGTGGCCCAACAGGAATTTGAGGATTTGCTGGGCCACTAAATAGGTCATAATATTGGACATACCACTTTTGTTAGTCATAATTCTGCATTTTTTAAGGCAACAGTAAATGCTGGCCCCAGGGACCCAGTGACTAATACTGGGTCTAATGGTGAATGTGGCTGTGGATGGGAAGCACATCAATACCAAGGGTAGGCTGCCCCTGCTCACACATTTTGGTGTTTGCAGAGCAGAAGATGTTGACCCAGGATTGCTCATTTCAGCACCCTAAACTCAAGCATGCTTGTGTAGAGCAGGAGAGTTGAAAGATGGAATATGTGTGTTTTGGTGAAAGGAAGGAACAAGCTCAGGGAAGGAATATTTGTGGAATATTTTTCATTTCCTTACATGTATGCTATCTCATAATGCCCATACCAACTTCATGCAGTAGGTGCTGTTAACCCCTTTTCTATAGACAGGCAAACAGTACCTGGGGAACTAGAAACTGCCAAAGATCTCACAGTTGGTAGACTTTATTAGACCCTAAATCAGTTCCCTTTCTATTACATCAAAGCTGACTCTCTTTGGAATCTCCCAGAGGGAGTCTTAGTTTTAGGTTAAGAGGTTTTGTCCTCTGTTTTTTGAAATAAAACCTATCCTTGGTTGGAGAGCAGGCAGTGGAAACAATGCACTAGCTCACAGATAAATGACCCACGATTAGCAAAAATTAAAGAGGGAAAGCACTGAATTCAGAGAGCACTCCTCATCACTCCCCTGACAAAAGTCACTTCACACATGCTAGTTATTCTGTGTGCTGATCACAGTGGAGTTCAATCTCCAATGAACCTAACCTGCCACTATCACCTAATCCTCCACAGGACATGGTTAGGTGATTAAAGTCAGCATAGGAGAGTACTGAGTCAAAACTCTCTTTGAAAGTCTCCAAAATGGTCCATTCCATGCAGGGCAATGTCTGTGCCCAGGAAGCATGACACTGGTATTTTGCCTTTAGTAGCCATCTCTTTGTTTCTTTGCTTGGGCACCAGATGAAGTTATTTGTGTTTAGGGATCCTGTTTTTTTGTTTTTGTTTTCTTGGGTTTTTGTTGTTGTTGTTGTTGTTTTTTAATCTTCAAATGTACTATATCTTCAAGGATAGACTTATTTTCTATTCAAGATGCTGATGCCCTGAGAGGCCTCAGGAACACAGAAATTTGCAGCTTGGTAGATTTAAGGCTCCCATTCACTGTGACTCCCAGGCATAAGCTCATGGAAGGAAAGGGTGGTTAGAAATGCCACACCACCCAGTAATGGGATTGCTGGGTATATACCCAAAGGATTATAAATCATTCTACTATAAAGACACATGCACATGTATGTTTATTGCAGCACTGCTCACAATAGCAAAGACTTGAAATCAACCCAAATGCCCACCAATGATAGACTGGATAAAAAAAAAAAAAATGTGGCACATATACACCATGGAATACTATGCAGCCATAAAAAAGAATGAGTTCATGTCCTGTGCAGGGACACTGACGAAGCTAGAAACCATCATTCTCAGCACACTAACACAGGAAAAGAAAACCAAACACTGCATGTTCTCATTTATAAGTGGGAGTTGAACAATGAGAACACATGGACACAGGGAGGGGAACATCACACACTGCGACCTGTCAGGGGGATGGAGGGCTGGGGTAGGGATAGCATTAGGAGAAATACCTAATGTAGATGATGGGTTGATGAGTGCAGCAAACCACCATGGCGTACGTATACCTATGTAACAAACCTGCATGTTCTGCACATGTATCCCAGAACTTAAAGTATAATAATAAAAAAAATTAACAGTTAAAAAAAAGAAATAACACACTACTTCAATTATTCTTGGCTTCTCCCACTGACACTTCCTCTCCCAGCCTCTTCTCACCCCTCCTCCTCTGCATTGTTAAAGTTGCCTAAGTCAAAGGACAACTGCATCAAGTCCACTGTGTTTGCATGGATAGGGGAGCCCTGGTCATGCAAATTCAAAACAATAGGCCATCAAAGTCTCTTTCCAATTAGTTCTGGAAGGTATGTGTTGAATATATCTCTTTTTAAAAACAGGTGCTTCTGTGCATAGGGAATTTAGAAGCCTCCCAATGAATCAATGAATCCATGCTATAAATGCTCTCTAGCTCCTCAACCTTCTTACTGGTTCTCTCCTCACTGTTTTCTACTCTATGAACCCTATCCCCTCTGAGCACCAGGATGCAGTAAAACTGGCCTCTGCTGTGCTTGCTCCTTCCCAAATTCCTTGGAGAGAAGAGACCTGGAATGAGGAAACATGAGCTTAAGATCTTCTCTTTTGGCTTAAGAGGCAACTCATTTAATCAACAAAGGAATAGATAATGCCAATATAATTTGAAGCAAGATTTGGCTTGCTAATTAATTGAATTTAGATTCTTCAATATTTATTCAGTTTTCAGCATATCTTGTGTGTGTGGAGTTAGCAGCTTGGTTTCTATTTGAAGGTAAATTTCTAGGGGACATGCACAATGTATTCTCTTCATTTTGTTTAGTGTTAAAAGAAGATAGATGGAGTAATACAGTACAATTCATGGCCATGTCTTCGGAAAAAGATTATTGCACAGTTTTCCACTGCAGGATACAATTATAAGTACTGATGTTTTATAAGAGCACCCAATCTTCAGAAATAAAAGGTTATTTAATCTCTCATGGCTCCAGATTGAGTGTATTTTATAGCCATGCACAGGGCCTGGTCTATAGGAGGGTCTCAACTGATGAATGAACACATGGGAATCAGATCATTAAGAGGGAAGTTGGTAAGTCAAGGAACTATCTGATCAATATTTGATTTCTGGCAATAATCAGAGCTTTTCCTAGTTGTTTTACACCTCTGTATTATTTAGGCTTGACTGCAGTGAATGGCCATTCCGTTGAATGACCTTATTCCTCTATCTGTCTGAGTCTGCTCCTTTCCCCGCAGCAGGAGCAAATGAGCTCCAGTTTTTAAGAGTGCATAATAAACACACAGCCTGTCAGGCTTCAGCTGGGGTTATAGATGGAAAATGACTTGATGAACAGTCCTTGCTTGAGTGATAAACATGTATATCAGGAAGCAAATCTAGTGGAAAAGAAAATCTATCCACCACTTGTGCTAGCAGTTGGAAGACTCATATTGACAGTAAGGATTCATTTTCTTAATTCTGAGTAACTCTGAGTCTTTTTCTAAAAACCCATCTTCTTTTCTCTATTACTGCCCAAAAGGGTGGTGTTACCTATTTATTAAAAATAGCCATACTACTTTACACGTACAAGTCACTTGTTCATCTTTGAAACCCAAACATCTTACATTTGCTTAATGCAGATACCCTAAGGAAATGTTATTTGGCATTAATTACAACACCAAAACACAGAGGTTGGTTTCTTTAACTGTGTTTACTCAGCAATCTGAAATGAAACTTAGGATTTTAGGAAGTAATAACATCATTTATTTTATTTCTACTATGTATCTGGCACGTTATTTTATGTAAGCACAACAACTGTATGAGGAAAGTATTTTCTCCACTTCAGAATAAAGGAATCTATGGCTCAAAATTGCGTAACTTGCAAAGAGTTATTACATCTATATATTAGTCCATTTTCATGGTGCTGATAAAGACATACCCAAGACTGGGCAATTTACAAAAGAAAGAGGTTTAATTGGATTTACAGTTCCACATGGCTTGGGAGGCCTCACAATCATGGCAGAATGCAAGGAGGAACAAGTCACACCTTACGTGGAATGGCAGCAGGCAAAGAGAGCCCGTGCAGAGAAACTCCCCCTTATAATAACCATCAGACCTCATGAGACTTACTCACTATCAGGAGAACACCCTGGGAAAGACCTGCCCCCATGATTCAATTACCTCCCACCAGGTCCCTCCCACAACACTTGGGAATTCAAGATGAGATTTGGGTGGGGACACAGCCAAACCATATCAATCTAGTAAGTGCCAGAGTAGGAACTTCAACTCAAGTTTGTAACTACAAAGCTTATGTCTTCACCAATGAATATTACACAGTCTCTCCAGGACATATAAAGGTAGTTTAGTAGTATGGAGAAAGAGGCTATATATTACATTTTTCATCAGGCTCCATTTCCTAGTGAAGAAAAAAAAAGAAAAAAGAAAAACCAAGCTCTGTAAATACAATCTTTTATGGTAGGCAGAATAATACACCTCCCCCCATTAAAGATAAAACATATTCTAATTCTTGAAGCATGTGAATAGGGTACCTTCTATAGCAGAGGGGAATTAAATTTGCTAATCAGTTGATCTTAAAATAGGGAGCCTGCCTATCATCTAGGTGCACCCAATGTAATCACAGGATCGTTAAAGGTGAAAGGGGAGGCAGAAGAGTGAGAATAAGAGAGACAGCCCCTAGAGGAAGACAGCCTAACGTTCATGTTTAAAAACAACATCTGCATTTATAAGAAAAGGGCCCACAAGCCAAGGAAAGCAGGTGGCCTTTAGAAGCTGGAAAAAGCAAGGAAGTAGATTGTTCCCCAGAGGCCCCAGGAAGGGATTTGCTCTAATTCTGACACCTTGATTTTATCCAGAGATACCTGTAATGGACTTTTAACCTTCAGAACTCTCATAAATTTGTGTTGCTTTAAGCCATGAAATGTGTGGTAATTTATTATAGCAGCCATAGATAGCTAACACAGAAATCAATGGGGTTGAAAACAAGTGGAGAACAGACACATAAGTGAGAAAAAAAAATGACTAAAAAATCCAGTCAAATAAGCGACAGTTCCTCCAGCTACATGCTATCTTGGTTGTCTCTACTACAGCTCACTGGTAAGACTTCCTTGTCGAAGAGACTATGAACATCTCTAGACCTCAATTGTGGGTTATCTGAGCTTTCCCCCTCTCCCAAGGATAACAGTGTTTCCAAGGCTTTGGCATGCATTAAAGCACTTGGAGGGCTTGTTTAAAACACAGATTGCTAGGACTCAGCCCCAGAATTTCTGATTCAATAGCTCTGGAATGAGAATCAACAATATGGATTTGTAACAAGTTGCCAGATGATGCTGATGGCCAGAGACTACACTTTGAGAACCACTCATCTAAGCAATGATTTTTGGGAGAGTGATCTAGGCTCTTCACTCCTTAATACTGTTGATTTCAATTCATAGAACTATCGAAACCCACTGCTATATTTAGAACCAGTGTCTTAGGAGAGCTATTTTTCCAAAAATGTCATAGATTCTAGAATTCCAGAATCTGAAAAGGCGCACGACCTCTTCTTGGTTCTACCTATTGATGTCTAATCTCATCCAACAGAAACATCCATCTAGCAAGTCACATGGCCATCATGCTGCTTTTCTATTCTCTCTACCACTGACCATTATTAAGAAGAGATGCTTTAAAGAAGGAAACAGAATCATCATACTTCTCAGGGCCCACTGCACACTTGTTTAGATGTTATCGTGGCATTTTTCCCCTAATGCTCCAGTGTATGGAAACATAATACTCTCAATGAATTTATAAACTTTTCAAAGGTAGGGAGCCTGTGCTCTGCCTACTTTGTATACCTAGTATTGTGCTATTCTGTAGTGCTTGTTCAATGACTCAGACCCCCTGAGGCACTGTTACTGTTTAGTTACTGACAGAATTGAAAGCTCAGCTGTGTCCCTTAATTCGTCACCCCAGCCAGCCCCATGGGGGTGCTGTGACATTTAACAAGTATTTTTATTTTTATTTATTTATTTTTTGCCTAACTTTTGTATTTGTTTTCACTGTTGGGGATGAGATTGATAATGTTTCAACACTTGCATTCACAAAGCCAATCCGTAGATGTTAGGAAACAAAGAAACTGGATGTTAACACCATTAGCTCAAGGTTGCAAAAATGGCAGCTCACACATTGTTTGGTTTGGACCCTTTAAGGGCATTAATTAGATGCCAGAATCAGAATTTAACATACACACCAGACTGTTGGCTTCTCTTGAAAAGCTGAGAACTCTAAACTCACATCTCTGCACAATTATAATCCAGTGGCAGCTGACTGGCCACTGTGTACTTTGACTGGGGCCTGCACTGTCCAATTTGCCACCTGGCCTGCTTCACTCAGGCATATTACCTGTCTGGTCCCTGTAGAAATTTGAGGTTGCAGCCTCTGTTTTCAATGTGTTTATTCACCTCTGCATCAGTTCCAAATTTTTCAAGGTCTGAGCTGGCCTGTGCCAATCTTGTCATGCCAAACACAGCCGACTCTCCAGTTCACTCTGTGGCCATAACCAACCCAGGCCCAATCACCCTGATACCCAAGGAGCACACATGGTCCACTGGCATTTCCACAAGGGAAACCACAATCCCTAGAACCTGCTAACACATCCATCTCTCTGTCAGGGGACTCTAAGCATAAACAACTGACCTGGAACTTGCAAGACACTGGGAAGCCTCGCTGACCATCTCCACCCTTGGCTTTGTTTCCGATCTCAATGATAGAAGACACTGTGTGCAATTGGTCTTCTGATCAATTTAACAGGATGCTGGCCTATGTCATGAAAGGTGCTAACCCTCCCCTCTGTTGCAACAGATAAGTAACATTACAGATGAAGGAAGAGGAATGATTTCTTCCTGACCTGAGTTGGCAATCAGTTGATGCCTTGGAAGATGACAACTGGCTTGTGTTTGTGATAGATATCCCAGTGCTTGCATGTATGACTGATAACTGCCAGAGTCACTGTGCTGAGCAATTTGCCTTCATAAGAGTCTACAGAAGTCAGTATCACAGGCTAATTATAAGTTAGAGGAGAAAAATATGTCCTTTCAACTGAATATCTGTGTCTTTAATTTTACAGAGTCCTTTTCTCCTTGGGACTATGGGGAGGGAAGAGACCTCTCTTGTCACTTGTCATTCCGAGGACCACTAGCTATATCATACTTTGCTTTTTTTTTTTTCTTGCCACACCAAAAAAGTCACTCACTTTTTTTCAGAGAAGCCTGCTGCATAGTTTAGTTGGCTATCCCTGCTCTCCTACGGCCCTCTCCTAGCTCTGACTTCTTTTAAAAGCATAAATCTCTAACATTGAAGATTGTTTGTTCTGAAGGCATCTTTGTCAAAAGAGCATTCAGGGTTCTATCACTTGTTTATTTTTCATTAAAGAGAATTACATTTGATTCACCTCTAATATTTAAATAGATAAGGCACCCCAGGAAAGGAAGTGAGAAAGCTTGCAAAGAGGACTGTGGGGTCTTTCTTCACAAGGATGCTTGTTGGGTAAGGCTCTGCAGGGAGATGGGAGAAAATGCTATTACAACTATCAGATGAAACAGCATACCAGACAAGGAACTTTGCAGTTAGTTCCTCTTGTCTTTAAAACAGATACGGCCCAACATGTGGGTCAGAAGTAATTTAAGTCTAGACAAGGATGCTCACATAGGCTAAGAAAGAATGTTCTTTTAAGAACACATTAAGACTCTTATTATGGGTCTTACAGGACAGTCTGAACTTTTTGGTTGATATATATTATTACAAATGCTGGAATTTTAGGTATGCTCATTCTTATCACTTGGTATTGAAAAAGAAAAACAAAGCCAAAGAGCAGCCTGTGACATCTGGAACATAATCTGGCACCCTTGTTATTCTGGCTAGATCTTGTTATTCTTCTATTGCACACGAGCAATGTCACAGAATACCAGTCTCAGAAGAAGTCACTCTGAGACCATGATAAACTGAGTCAAAACAAAGCTACATCTGCATTTCATCAATGCACAGAAAAACAAAGTCACTGCCTCACCCACAAAATAGCAAACAGTCCCCTCTCTTCGCTAGTGATGGCTACTTCTTTACCGTTTACAACTTTATCCTCACTCCAGTGTTCCATACAGAGAAGATTTAATCAAGATACACATTTTTAGAATTGTCTCTGCTTTCTGACATCCTCTGATCTAAAGCGAACTAGGCTTTCTTGGACCCTTCCTCAAATTACCCAACCAAAGTCAAATTCCTGCAATAGGTTTTCTCCAACACCCTCTAGCTGAGACATGATGGTTCCTCATGATGTGTGTCCTCATCGAAACAGAGTAACAAATGCAACTCCATCAGCTACAGGTGGGTTTCTGATAGTCTTTGGCTAGAGGCATTAGGAGTAATAATCATTTTCCAGACATAGATGTCAATTTCACAATTAAAGTTCCAAGGTTTTCCTGTGTCTCTCAAGACACGCCTTGTCAGGTACATGAGTGTCTGGGAGACCTTGCCCTGCCTCTTTCCTACCTCATCAGGTCTATAGCTCATCTTTATATCTTGTGGTGGGTTACATAATGTCTCCCCAAATGATATGGAATGTATGAATGTGTCATTATTTGAAAAAAGGGTCTTTGCAAGATGGAATTAGTAAAGGCTGTCTAGATGAGATCATCCTGGATTATCTAGGTGGGCTCTGAATCCAATGGCAAATTTTTTTTTTTTTTTTTTTTTTTTTTTTGAAACGAGTTTCTCTCTTGTCGCCCAGGCTGGAATGCAATGGCGCAATCTCGGCTCACTGCAACCTCCGCCTCCTGGGTTTCAGGTGATTCTCCTGCCTCAGCCTCCTGAATAGTTGGGATTACAGGCATGCACCACCACACCCGGCTAATTTTTGTATTTTTAGTAGAGATGGGGTTCACTGCATTGGCCAGGCTGCTCTCGAACTCAGGTGGTCTGCCCGCCTCGGCCTCCCAAAGTGCTGGGATTACAGGTTTTAGCCACCGTGCCCGACCTGGCAAGTGTCTTTAGAAGAAGAGAAGATACAGGCAGAAAAGGAGAAACACAGAGAAGGTAATGTGAAGACTGCCAGAGATCAGAATGATTCGTCCACCAGCACCAGAAGTTGGGAGAGAGGCATGGAAGGGATTCATTTTCAGAACCTCCAGAAGGAACCAGCCTTGCTGACACCTTGGTTTTGGACTTCTGACCTCCAGAACTGTGACAAAAGAAAACAAAAAATCTTTGATTCCCCTAAGTTTGTGGTCCTTTTCACGTTGGAAAACTCAGACATCCTCCAGCTATACAGAGTCACTTGCTCATCCACACTAACCTCTTAGCTAGAAATGTTTTTTTTCTTCTATTATCTACCCAGTGGTCTTTAAAACTCAGTTCAAAAGTCCTCTCTCCTGAAAAGCCTTCTTGAACCTCCCTCAGTCTCATTTACCTGTCCTCTCTTGTGTTTCCATAACAACCTGTGCTTTCCTTGATCCAGGCTATTTTACTTTTGTATTGTAATCCTGATTTACCTGTTTGTCAACCTACCTAGGCTGTGACACTTTTAGAATAGGGACCATGATTGGTCCACAGCTGCAGTTACAGTTAAATGGAGGGAGTAAGCTCCAGTGTTCTACCACACAGCAGGGTGACTATGGATAACAATACTGTATTGTTGTATTTCAAAATAGCTAGAAGAGAAGATTTTGAATGCTCTCACCAGAAGAAAATGGTAAATATATGAGGTGATGAATATGCTAAACATTCTGGTTTTTTACATAATGTATACATGTATCAAACATCTCACTGTGCCCCATAAATATGTACAATTATTATGTGTTAATTAAAAACAAAAGTTAAGAAAATATTTATATGCACAATACCCAGCACATAATAAATGCAAGCTGAATAAATGAATGACTAAACAAGTTCTTTTGTTCAGAGAGTTGTTTCAAGTCTCTCATCCTTCAAAGCAATCTTTCTAAGGCATCTTTTACCCATCCAACGGAATACAGACTATACTAGGTGAGCATAAAATATTGCCAGAAGCCTGAATAGATTACTTCTATTCATTAGAATTGTAATTGCTTAATATGAGCTTTGGGAATTTTTTTGCTCTCCTTCTCACTCCCCTCTACTCACCCACATGACCCATTTCTAGGTGTTTTTCCTGTTTCAATGGAACTTTAGGAGAAGAAAAGTCACCAGAAAAACAGCAAGACACTGAGAGGTAAAGAGGAATACCTGGATCTCAGGTAGGCACCAGACAGGAACATGAGGAACCAAGGAACAGGCAAGAGAAAGGGCAGAAGAGTCTTTGTTCATGCAGAGCCACAGAGAAAAAAAAAACAGAATGTGCATTATCTCCTGTAAGTGGCTTTAAAATAGAAAGTTATTTATTTATTTGTTTGTTTATTTACTTTTGCCAGAAGACACACAATTATAATGAGGAATTTGAGGCAACTAATAGACTCAGCATTATGTTATCCATCTTTTCTCTAGTCTTTACGGGTAGCAATACAAGAGAAGGAGGGGAGGGGAGCTATGTCACAATGCTTTTAAGTGATACTCAAATACCAAGGCTCAACCAGTATGAATTAGACATGAATCTGAGAGAAAATAAATAGGGCCTAGATTATACTTTTTATAACATCTATTTATATAGACATTGCCCTATCCTGGAAGGATTTGAGGCAGCTTATAAAACAGCACAGGAAGTCTGTTCGATACCTTCTTGCTTTGACCAAGAGAGGTTCTGAGAGTCAACAGAGAGGCAGAATAGCAGTGATTAAGGACATGAATTCTGGAGCGAGGCTGCTGGGTTTAAAACCTGTCTTGAGCTGGGCGTCTGTTGTCCCAGCACTTTGGGAGGCCCAGGTGGGTGGATGACTTGAGGTCAGGAGTTCAAGGCCAACTTGGCCAACATGGTGAAACCCGGTCTCTGCTACAAATACAAAAAACTTAGCCAGGCGTGGTGGTGTGTGCCTGTAATTGCACCATTACTGGGAGGTGGAGGTTGCAGCGAGCCAAGATCGTGCCGCTGCACTCCAGTCTGGGTGACAGAGCAAGACTCCATCTCAAAACAAACAAACAAATAAAACCTGTCTCAATCACTTTCTAGCTGGATGATCTTAGGTAAGTTATTTAATTTCTCAGTGTCTCAGATTCATCAACTGTAAAATAGGGATAAGTTCACAGGGTCACTTGATAGACAAAATGACTAATTGCATATTAAATGCTTTAAAAATGCTTGACTTAGAAACAATGAATGGAAAGCATATAAGTATTGACAGATGAATCAGACATCGTAAATAATGTGGTTTCGTCCTAACACTGTCCTTCAGGAATTCCCCCCATTTTACAGATGGAGGGATTGACACTCAGACCAAATAACCTACCCAGAGTAACAGTGTTAAAAATGGCTGTGATTGGCAAAATAAACTATCATCATAGTGAACAGGCAACCTAGAGAATGGGAGAAAAATGTTGCAAATTATCCATTTGACAAAGGTCTAATATCCAGAATCTACAAGGAACTTAAATAAATTTACAAGAAAAAAACAACCCCATTAAAAAGTGGGCAAAGCACATGAACAGACACTTTCAAAAGAAAATGTTTATGTGGCTGACAAACATTTTTTTCAAAAATGGAAAGAAAGCTTAACATCACTGATCATTAAAGAAATGAAAATCAAAACCACAATGAGACTCCATCTCATGACAGTCAGAATGGAGATTATTAAAAAGTCAATAAACAACAGATGCCAGTGAGGCTGTGGAGAAGCAGGAATGCTTTTACACGATTGGTGGGAATGGAATTTAGTTCAACCATTGTGGAAAACAGCATGGTGATTCCTCAAAGATCTAGAACCAGAAATCTATTAGACCCAGCAATCCCATTACTGGATATATACCCAAAGGAACATAAATCATTCTATTATAAAGATACATGCATGCATATGTTTATCGCAGTACCATTCACAATAGCAAAGACATGGAATCAACCCAAATGCCCATCAATGATAGACTGAACAAAGAAAATGTGGTATATATACACCATGGAACATTATGCAGCCATTAAAAGCAACAAGATCATGTCTTCTTCAGAGACATGGAGGGAGCTGGAAGCCATTATCCTCAGCAAACTAATGCAGGAATAGAAAAGCAAACCCTGCAAGTTCTCACTCATAAGTGGGAGCTGAACAATGAGAACACATGGACACAGGGAGGGGAACAACACTCACTGTGGCCTGTTGAGCGGGGTAGATGGAGGGAGAGCATCAGGATAAATAGGTAATGCACGAGGGGCTTAATACCTGGGTGATGGGTTGATAGGTACAGCAAACCACCATGGCACATGTTTACCTATGTAACAAACCTGCACATCCTGCACATGTATCTTGGAATTTAAAATAAATTTTAAAAAAGTAATAATTTTTAAAAAAGAAATATTTCAAAAAACGACTGTGACCGGATGTAAATCCAAGTTCCACTGGCTTCAAAATCAAGGTTTTTTCATGATTCTGCTCTGACTCCATGATTTTCACTCATCCTCCCCTAGAGCTAAAATCACCAAGGTTTTGCAAGGTGCAATGACATTGTCATGGATCACACATACTTATGATTTTCCATGCTCTGTGTACCCCTCTTTCTTCATTTTATTCCTCCTTCCTTTCTATATAGAGTCCAACATATGTCTTGATTCTAGGAGAAACCGTAAATGGGTCCTATATTTCCTTGTTTTTGTTCTCTAAAGTTCAACTCTTTAGGCAACCCCCTCTGGGGAAAGACATCACAAAAGTAAAATGCACCATCCTCTCATCAAACACATTTCAGCAAAGCTGGTCGAGCTTCTGCTCGTTTGGAGAGTACGAGGGTCACCATATGCAGCAGATGTCTGTGTTCGAGGTATCTTATTCCACCTAAATCCCACTGGGCTATTGATAGCACTCCAACATGCAACTGAATACAGAACGCTCATCCTAAATGCACACATATACGTTCTGTAGTCTTGTTATAGGGCCAACCCCAACTCAACACAGTAGACCTGCCTTAGAAGGCTCTGTGGTGTCCTGGATAGACCAGAAGCTCCTAGTCAGACAACCTGGGGTGTGTTAAATCCTTGTCATCATCACTTAGTAACTGTTCAATTTTACCTCCATGAGCTTCAGTTTCCTCAAGTGATACTGATGGATGCCTTTCACCACATGATTGCTCTGAGGGTTAAAGATGATAAAGTAAATAGAATGCCTGGGATATAGCATGTGCCCAATGTGTGACAGGTATTAATGTAATTTATTACAGAAAGGTATAATGCCAGCTACTGGAAATCCAAAATAAATGTTCCTATACCAATTGGAGGGAGGAGAGAAAAAAAATAAACAAAACTTAAAAATAGGAAAAGAAAAGCTTCCTCCCATCCTCAAAGCAGAAAGCACAAACCTTTTACTCTGGAGGTTTCAATAATGAATTTCTATTTTAATTGATGCTGCAGCCGATCCATGCTTTGCACTCACAACACACTCATTCTCCCGGTGATGCTACACGGGAAGAAGCTTTTAAATCAGTCAGTGAGCGTAATGAACTCCAATTTTTCTTTGACAGGGGCAAAATTACAAACATGCTTTCACTTCCAGACAATTAATTAATTTGTTTACACAATTTCTTTGCTTTGTTTTATTTCATAATTCTTTCCACTTGCCTAATCTCAAGGGTTTATTATTAACTTCTTCAGGTGTTCCTCCAGGTTACAGCAGAATATAATGTAAGGGGCACTCTTAGCTTTTATGAATTTCAGGTCAGGAACGAAGGAATAAAAGAGACTTCAAAAATAGTTCTAGAAGACACTTTTGACAGTTTCCACAGGTATATATTAAATTCTTTCTTTAAATGTAAGATGGCCTGTCGTGGTACACTTCTCCTACCAATGTTTAGAAAGGGACCAGTGCTTTTTACCAGGATGTCGGACCGCAGGAAAATTCACGGCGTGATGCATGTACAGCAACTTGAATGTACCTTATAAAATCCCAGGTTTTTCATCTTCTGGTGTTCCAGGACATTTCCTGATTCATCGTCATACAAATTGTGTTTTTGCACAGATGATCATTGCCACGTTTCTATTATATACTCATATCTCCAGGTTTTCAATTGCTAACAAGTCACTCTTGGCAGGCAGGGTCTTTTCATAATTTCCTTTTCTGGTGTGTTTTTGTCTTTTTTGGTTTTAAACCTTGCCATGTTTTGATTGGTTTGGGGCTCTCCCATAAGTCTGTTTTAAACTCGGAATAGAATTCACAGAGGTTCCCCAGGAGAGTTTTGTTTTAAAGGGCTAACACAAACAGCTATGCAAATTTCTGATCTTTGCATCACTCCAATCATTCAAATAGAATTTAGAGAGGCTATGTTTGAACGTTCGCTTATTTGTTCTATAGATATAGTGCCTCCTCTAGGCCACACGCTGTGCTGGATGCTTTAGATATAAAACCTCTTTTAATGTATTAAGTTGATGGGATTATCAGTCTTAGAACTCTTGTGCCCTCGGTCCCCTTACAATGAAGGAACAACACGTAGTTCTTTATACAAAAACATCATATTTTGTATCATATCATGTCCCAGGCGTGGCCATAAATTGGGCAGCTAACCCAAGTATACCAATAGACATTGATGCTGATGGCTAGTAAGTGGAATAAACTAGTGGTCTTCTCTAAGATTCAAAGTTTTCATCTGTAGTTTGACACAACCATACTAGAATAATCTCTAAGCTCTTTTCCAGCTCCAACAGACCACATTCCAAGATTCTTTCTAATTTTTTCCATGAAAGATGGAAAAGAATGGGAAGAAGAATCCAAGAGTCTCCAATCCCAGACTTTTGCCTTGGAGAAAAAAGTGTATTCAAAGTTAAGGAGTACATTTGCAAATTAAGTGCATTAGATCTTAATTGCTACAAGTTGTTATCAATTACTATTAATTACTATAGAGCATTAAGTAAAGCTGAGGGTTTTTACTTGAGTTGTTTCCTTAGCTCTGGCTACTGAGAATGGATTCTGATTATCTATCCATTCTTTTGCCTCTTTTTTACATGTGCAGTCCTTATTATTCATAGAATGGCCACATTATTTCACTACCAATAATTGTGATGATTATTGTCAAATGCAACAAAGTGATTTGTGGGGCAAGGAGGTTTATGCAATTTTGAACCTTATCCCAGACAACCAATATGCCAAAATTTTTTGGATAGAACATGGATTTACTGGGAGCATTTTATTGTTTTCAGACACCAAAAGCTCTTACATGGATGTGGAATCACCTGTCAAATTAAAGAGGTGGGAACACAGCAGATGATGTGTTTTAGGAGATAACAGCATAATTTTCACTACCAAAAAGAGATCTGGGCTGTGTCAAAGTAAGCTCTTAAAACTCCAAATCACACCTCTTGTACATAACTGTCAGTAGTCAAAAGCTGTTTTCTTTGAAGTAATTTTGGCACTGAGGTAGAAGATGACACTTTGCACTGAATGAAACAAAAATATCAAGCTAAGAACTTCGCCTTCATACTGTTAAAAGGAGAGAGCAGAGTCCACTGTTCAAGAGCCCAGGCAGCGTTGGCCTGCTCGCTTGAACATGAGTTCTACCACTAACTAGCCATGCATCATGAGAAAGCTCTCTTACAGTCTCTCTCAGTTTTCTCATCTGTAAAATGGGTATAAAAACAGTATTATTTCATAAGAGTTTTGAAAAACTAATGAGTAAATACATGTTAAATATGTTAAATACATGGCATAAATGCTTGATAGGTATAAGAAATTATTAAAATCTAGTTTTTTTGTGATGTGGACAAATATTGGACTTACTCAATTGAAATACCCTATACTTCAGTAGAGTTTAGTTATAAATTTTCAAGTTTTCTCTTTATATCACATCCTTTGGGAACAGAATTTAGGCTCCTAATGGGAAAGATTTTGAGAGTTGCTAGGAAATCTTCTCCTGTGCCAAATAAATAGTCCTCCAAAAGAAGACATATTGAGAAGTGCAGAAGTGCCTCAAGTGACATTTATTTATTAATTCGACAACTATTTTATTTGCTTAGAGTGTCAGTCATTTCAACAGTTTCTTCTCAGTTTTATGTGAAAATAATAACTCATTTGTGGCAGGACTTGGAGGAGAGTGGAGAAATGAGTATAGGGAAAGAAGATCTGGAGTGTAGGGATGGTCACATTGGTATCCTCTGATACCCAGACCTACAGTACTTCTTCAACTTGTTTCACATCATGGAATACATTGAAAATGATATTATTTGCACAGTCCACAGAGTAAGCTGTCCTAACGACTGATGATAACTCATCCAGAGGCTCTGGCCTCCTACCTCAGCAAACCACCCCTAGGCTGAGGGGCCTGATATCTCAGCCCCCTGTGTCTCTTGCTGACATTTACTGGTTAGGACACTAGCTTTTGAAGCCTTCATTAAGGTACAAGGATGGAGCTCTAAGAAAGAAAACTTCAATATTTCTCAATTTCCTCTTAGAGTAGCATAGTGGTTTTGTAACTTACACTTTCTAAATATCAAAATTAATGATCTGTTTACATGATCAAATTTAATTATTCGTGGAATGCTTAACATGTTGCAATAGTCAAGATAGGTATTATAGATAAGTATCTGTAACTTACACACACACAGGCATACACACGTGTTCATTTCTTGCTCCATATATGCTATAAATGCTAATGTGAGTTGGCACTCTATCTCCATCTTATGCAAGTCCCTTTAGAACACAAGATTTTCACAGCACTGAGAAGAGAAGGCAGGGAAAGAGAGTGGTGGAGGAAAGGTGCAAACGACTATAAACTGCCTCAGCCCAGAAGTGACACTTTTCACCCCGATCATGGAACATTGCTCAGAATTTGCTCCAATTCTAACAGCAATAAAGGTGAACAATATGGAGTGACACATGGCTGATTTATGAGAATAATTTCTGCTCTGCTTCATCAATGTGCTCTCAATTTTTAGATCATATGTTGTGTCTATTACCCTACAGTTGTTTTTCTCTTAGCAAATTAAATCTCAAGCCAACAGAGACTCAACAGGTGTCCATTAAGTGTAAAATATCATAGGATAAATATATGTAACTACTTAAGCTCCAAAATAGTATTAAACTAGATATCATGGTCCAAACCCATCTCACAGCTAGAGTGAGGCATCCTTAGTGGTTTCATTGATCATACTAAAGATCATGCCCTAGACATATACGATCTTATAATTTTCTTAATACTGATTCATATTGCTTTTTCTCTGACCTTATTGGTGTTTGCCAAGCCTGAACATAACATTTTCTGCGAAATGTCATCAATGTTTGTCTTTTCCCATAAGCATACTTTATAAAATTAACGTACTCTAAAAATCTCATAACATTATTCCTATTCACCTTTTCCACACCTGGATACTGTGACAGGTCATATTGTTCTATTAGTAACAGGTCTATATCTTAATGTTCTACCCTTCATTAAGTTGATTTAGATTAATTTTGCAAGATGAAAAATAAGCAAATGCTTTAACTGAAGCTCAAATCCAAAGTAACAAACTCCATGTCCTCCATGGAACAAAATGCTTCTGTGGATCAAATATCTAGACTTCTTAGTGATCACACAGGCAGTCGTATCTGTGCTTTCTACAAAGCTCAAAAACTAGCGTATAAGCGTAGTAGCATTAGCTAAACAGAAGCAATGGGACTTTACTACTTCAAAGAGGATTGGGAAGGAGGATGAGTACAGCTAATTAAGTCGGTATTGAAATACAATTGCAGCAAACGGGACTAGAGGGCTGAATTCTTATCTATCTAAATTCTCAATCCAAATGTGAGACACTGAAACACTTCTACTGGGAGATAAAAGGGAATGGGGCTCTGAGATCAAAAACATTAATGAAGATATTTCTTCATGTTTCCATGAGATAAACAATAAATTCTAAGGACAAGTCATTTCAAGAGTGTCGACTTTGGTTTGTGTTGTTTCTATATTTTCCATCAATTCAAGAAAAAGGGAGCACAGCAAATGGTTGGATAATGCTGTGCCTATTCATCCCATTTTCCATTCTAAAAAGAGTCCCAGCGAAGAATTTTTTTGTTCACAGGTATTAAATCTGCTGACTCTGCACACAAGAAGCAATCCCATTTCCCCCTCCTTGGTTTCACACTTATTTTATTTGTCTTATTTCTTTTCTTCAATCACAGCTAAAATTTTGACAGTCTATTCAAAAAATAAAATAGAAAAGAAAACAAAAAAAGCAAAAAACTCTCTTTTCTCCAAATCCAAACAGAGAGCGCAGAGAAAACAAGCACAGAGAGAAAGCTGAACTGCCCATGTAGGATGGTATAGAAAACATTTCCTTCTCCATCTTTGTCCAGGGGGCATCTGAAGCATCCTTTCAGAGGCTCCTGTGTTCCTTCATCCCTGTTTACTCGCCCCCAGAGCCATCCCTCCACCCATACCCTGGGACACACGTATAATTACAATTTTAAAATTGTGATTTAAAGAAAAACAATCCCAAATTATATAGAGTGTCATTTTGCTTTGCTTTTTGTTGTCATTTAAATCCTCACTTTAAATGTGACTATGTATACACTGCTGTTTGTCCTACACTGGTCTTCTGATAATTATACGAAAGCTCTCTGAGCACACAATTATAGGGGAGTGCTCTGGGCAAATGCCTCTGAGTTTGGAGATTTGCAATCATTTCTATTAACACCTAGAGATGCTAACAAAACTGAGAGACCTCCTAAACATGTTACTTTTAAGGTATATTCAAGGTGTTTTTAGGTATTTCCAGGTATTTCCTCCTCCTACCTCCATTCTGGACTACAGAAAATAAACATGAAAGTACAATTTCAAAGCAAAATGGGATCAATGGAGTGAATATAAGTAATTATAAACCAAACAATGAATTACTTGGAGTTCTGTTTGTTCAAACCATGAGACTGAACATAGGCTGGCAGTTTTCGACTTTGCTTGGCGTGATTCCACAAGCTGACAAATTACCTTCATTTTTATTTGATTTGACTAAAGATTCAGTGGGATGAAAACTGACTTAAATACACACATCCATCAAACACTATACCTCATTCCACTTTATATCCTTTTCAACAAATATTTAACAACAAAAATTCAGAGGGATAACTTTATTTTTCTAGCAAAGTCTAAATGAATTTACATATTTTAGAGATTTTGGAGTCTCAAAGTTTATTTTAATGTGTTTTCACACTTGAAGAATTGCTATTTCTGGTAAGACATGTGTTTTAATACTCAGTTAAGTACGTGACTTAGCCATATTTTCTCTTTTCTCACATACGTGGGAGAATGGTCCTCTGGTAAGTGCTGTGCTAGTCACTTAACACACATGTCCCCATTCTCAGCTTTCTAAAGAGAAGAACGAGACATACATATTAAATAACTTGTTCGGGATGTGATCATTAATGAGAGATGAAGCTGGGATTTAAACCAAGATCTGTATGAAACCAAATCACACTTTCTCAGTATACTGCTCTTCACTCTTTGATGACTGAGCTTATCACATCACATATTAAGCTGAAGAAGAAAACAAAATCATCCATTTTTTTTTCCATGACACAAAGGCACATGATGTTTAGGAAAAGCTATCTGTAATATCTTTGGTCCACTTGTTTGCTAAATCATTTTCTAGTCTTAGAAATTAAAAAAAAAAAAAAAAAAAAAAACTACTTTTTTTTTTTGTCTCACTTTAACATAAAAATCTTTCATATAAATGAACAAAATCCCTTTCCTTTTCTCTTCAGTGACTAATGTAAGGGTGGGAAATAGGGAAACATGACTGACAGAGGAAAAGGAAAGCTATTAACTGCCTCTTAAACCAAAAGCAACTAAGTTGTATTTGGAAGTTGTGTGTGTGAGAGAGAGAAAATCCTCATGCAGCTCACTCATCTAGTTAATAAATTTTTTAAAGTTAACTCCATAAATGAACAGAAAATCATTTAAATTTTAATTCCATATGATTTTAACATTTTTATGTGTCAGGCATTGCTCCAAGGGTTCTTACACTTATAGATTCATTTAATCCTGAGAATAATCAATGAACTGGGCACTACTACCATCTCCATTTTANAAAAAAAAAAAAAAAAAAAAACTACTCTTTTTTTTAACCATACACATTTTAGAAATAATGTTAAACAAACAAACAAAAAAACAGAATCAAAATTATCTGTAATATCACTACTCACTGTTCACATTTGAATATATTATGTATATATACACATACATACATATATCATTCCAGTATTTATTTGATTTAAACATACTCCTATAGAGATGTGACTAAATTGATCTTGAATAACTTACTCTACTTTTTGCTCTTTATTTTACAAACATCTGTTGATGTAATTCAATAGTAACCTAAAATAGTATTAAATTAAATATTCTTCTAAAATATTAGATTGAAGTATGTGACGGTCTTTATAATATCAAAAAATTTCATCTTATCTCTCTTTACTTCTCATACAAGAATATGACAATAGTAACAACTGTTATCAAGTACAGCTATGACGAATATCTGTGCTAACCATTTGAGTGTACTTTAATCAATCTGATATTGTTGAGCATTTATCTTCCTCTCAAATTAGAATGTTCACAAGAAACTATAATAAACATCTCTGGAAGTAAATCTTTACAGACTTTCATGACTATTTCTATAGGATAAATACCCCAAAATGGAACCTTTCGGTTACATTTGCAAATAGTCTAACAGTTTTTGATCTGTCTCCTAAACCCCCGACTAGGGAGACCATAGCAATTGCTAACACCCTCAACCCCATCAGCAAGATATGGAAATAAATGCTTGCCCGGGTTGCTGCCAATGATAGGTTTTATCTGTTACTACTACTACTCCTGTTACTACTGCCGTTACATTTTTCTTTCTTTTTTTGCGAAGGAGTCTCACTCTGTCACACAGGCTGGAGTGCAGTGGCGCGATCTCGGCTCACTGCAACCTCTGCTTCCCGGGTTCAAGTGATTCTCCTGCCTCAACCTCCTAAATAGCTGGGACTACAGGTGCGTGCCACCACACTCAGCTCATTTATTATTTTTATTAAAGATGGGGTTTTACCATGTTGGCCAGGCTGGTCTTGAACTCCTGAACTCAGGTGATCCTCCCACCTTGGCCTCCCAAAGTGCTGGGATTACAGGCATGAGCCACCGTGCCCGGCCACAATTTTTAATTCTTTCTAACATGATAAGCAAAAAAGGACAATTTTAAACTGCCTTTTTAACATTATTTACTTTCTCTATAAAATTGATTGTTCATAACAGCTTAATATTTTTTTTTATCTTCCCTGATCCTAGTATTTTTTCCAAGCTGCTTCTTCTGCTTAAAAGACCACTTTCCATCCACAATCCCATCATTTTGGGATCCTCTAGAAAGCCTTCTCTAACCACCATACCACCATCCCTAACCAGCCGCACTTCTCTTCCTTAAATCCTAAAGCTGTTATTGTATTTTATTTTATTTTATTTTTTGAGACAGAGTCTCACACTGTCGCCCAGGCTGGAGTGCAGTGGCTCCATCTCAGCTCACTGCAACCTCTGCTACCCTGGTTCAAGTGATTCTCCTGTCTCAGCCTCCTGAGTAGCTGGGATTACAGGCTCCTGCCACCATGCCCAGCTAATTTTCGTATTTTTAGTAGAGGCAGGCATTTCACCATCTTTGCCAGGCTGGTCTTGAACTCCTGACCTCGTGATCCACCCGCCTCGGCCTCCCAAAGTGCTGGGATTACAGGTGTGAGCCACTGCTCCTGGCCAGCAGTTATTCTTATTACTACTACTTCGATAACTAACTTTGTATTGCCTTGTGGCATCTCTAGGTTCTGTTATGTTTTGCTGTCCTAAACTGTGGCTTAATTTTGAGTAATTTAACTCCCACTACCCTCCCACGAGGCTTTTTCTTTTGTATTTTGTAACACACACACCTAGTAGATATAGTGGAGTGGCTTGCATTTAAATTCCAATGAGTATCTCTCACATGTTTCTTTCCCAGCATTTTTAGCTGTACATTGTTACATACATTTCCTTGTTTATTATCTCTCTCCCTCATTAGAGTCTAAACTCTAGGACAGCAGGTATACTGTGTCTGCAAAATTAAGTGCCTCGCTCTATATCTGGTACAAGGTAGGCAGCTAATAAATATTTGATATCGGTTGAATTGGCAGAACATATAAATTCACCATGGAAAATATGCTCCTCCTCAATTCTAATGAATACATGATTAGGAGCAAACTTCTTAGAACTGGATGAGGCCAGTGCTAACATTGTATAGGATTAAAAAATGTTAGCCAAATGCTTTGGGAAACCTAGACAGGAGAATCACTTGAGGCCAGGAGCTTGAGACCAGGCTGGGCAATAGCAAGATCATATCTCTGCAAACAATTTTTTAAAATTAGGTGGGCATGGGGCCAGGCGGTGGTTCACGCTTGTAATCACAGCACTTTGGGAGGCCAAGGCAGGTGGATCACCTGAGGTTGGGAGTTTGAGAACAGCCCGACCAACATGAAGAAACCCCATCTCTTTTAAAAATACAAGGCGTGGTGGTGCGTGCCTGTAATCCCAGCTACTCAGGAGGCTGAGGCAGGAGAATTGCTTGAACCCGGGAGGTGGAGGTTGCAGTGAGCCAAGATTGCGCCATTGCACTCCAGCCAGAGCAACAAGAGCAAAACTCCATCTCAAAAAAAGAAAAACAAAATCAGGTGGGTATGGTGGCATGTGCATGTGGTCCTAACTACTCTGGACGCTGAGTTGGGAGGATCCCTTAAGCCCAGGGTTCAGAAGTTGCAGTTAGCTATGATTGTGTCACTGCACTCCAGCCTGGGCAATAGAGTGAGACTCTGTCTCTAAATAAATAAATAGATAGAAAGCTCCTAATAATCCTGCACAATTCCCTGCCCCAAATGAGAATCATATGCCAACTTTAGTCTGTTAACCCAACACCTCTTCCTAGCAATATGTTGACTTAAAACATTTATAGTGAACATAAGACAGAGATTTAAGGCAATAAAACTTAATGTTAATGATGAGATTCTAGCAGTCAACACTACTTCACAAATCGAGTGCAATGCTAAAAGGAAAATGAATACCATGCAATGAAAACATAACACTTAAAAGCTGACCAGAAAGAGCCCTTCGGTGATATGCAAAGGGTATATTTTAGTCTGAGCTGACTGATTCATTTGTGGGGAATAGTTGTGGCTGCATTTATTTTATGGCTGCCAGCATTAATAGGTTTGCAGCTAAAAGGAAAAATAAGTTTCTAGAGTGTTCGATTTCCAGAAGAACAGAGTGGAATTCATTAAATGACCTGTGGATCCCAGGAAATTCTGATCATGAGTCGGAGATGTGTGCCCTTCATGCAGGCGGGGAACTAGAAGTGGAATTTTTTAAGTCTTGCATTGGAACTAGCACCAATAATTAAATGGACATATAAATAAAGGAAACATTTATTAGAAGGTCTTTAAAAAACTTACCTGGAATCCCTCAAGGTGGTGTTGGGGCTCAGTAAACAACACCCCAAAATGAAGACCTCAGAAGCAAAAGTTTTTCTGACCCTCCCCTGCCCTACTGTTTCTCAGTCCCATTCTTCCCCAGTACTAGCCATAGAAACTAGGATCCCGGCCGGGCGCGGTGGCTCAAGCCTGTAATCCCAGCACTTTGGGAGGCCGAGACGGGCGGATCACGAGGTCAGGAGATCGAGACCATCCTGGCTAACACTGTGAAACCCCGTCTCTACTAAAAAAAAAAATACAAAAAACTAGCCGGGCGAGGTGGCGGGCGCCTGTAGTCCCAGCTACTCGGGAGGCTGAGGCAGGAGAATGGCGTAAACCCGGGAGGCGGAGCTTGCAGTGAGCTGAGATCCGGCCACTGCACTCCAGCCCGGGCGACAGAGCAAGACTCCATCTCAAAAAAAAAAAAAAGAAAGAAAGAAACTAGGATCCCTCTTCCTCAAAGCTAGTCATAAGACCTAAAAATATTACTCCAATTTCCCTCTGCCTCTCTGCGTAAAAACTGACCATGCAGAAACTATCTGACTACTTGTTTGACTGAAGGTCATAAGACCCCATTTCAGAAAAGTCTTGACCTCTACTCAGAAAAAAAGGAATGTGGGCTCAGAGAGGCCAAGAAGAGTCTACACAGCCAGGCCTCGCTGGGTTTTCTGCCTCAGTCCATTACCATTAGATCATACCCTTTTTGTCCAATCATATTTCTATACAGCTGTCTACACTTGGTTGAACCTAAGCATAAAAATGAACATTTTCTCCTGTATCTTTGGGTCTTCATTTTGAAGGCTCCTGTGTATACACATTAAATAATGTGTATGTTTTTTCTCCAATCAATTTGCATTTTGCAAGTTGATTTTTCAGAGAATCTTTGGAAGGCCAAGGGGAACATTCTCCTTTGGTACCTACAGTGATATCCAGAATAATTCTGGGGAGAATATTGTCAAAGTAAATCCCATTGCCTGTTTGCAGTGGCATCCATTTTGACAGTATCCTCTCCAGAATTATTTTTTGTTGGTTATAATTATGAACATGACCTTTGATTTCTTTATTGTCAATCAACATATCCTTTGTCCAGAACTGTTTCAGGTACCTGTGAAGTATACAACAAGTGTGTAAAATGGAGCTCTTCATGCCTCAAGGGATCTGTTTTCCTGCTTCATACCACTCTGCAGCTTTAGATTGTTGTCCTGGAAGCAATACCGACTCCTTGGTATGTCAAGTTCTTCTTGCTCTCTCTGCTCATACCTCTCCAGTGTCAGCTTGGATCTACCTTTCTCCCCCGGCACTACAGTCAACTACCTGTTCCACAGAAGTGCCATGATTTTTTTCAATTCCATTGTTTGTGCCTGGAACCATTTCCTCTGTCTATGTTTCCCTGATGATCATCTATCAGAGATTAAACATAGATAATGCCACTTCAAGAAAGGCTTCTCTGACTCACCAGGACTGTATTAATAAGTTTATAGACACATCCTCACAGCAAAAAGAAGGTCCACTTAGAAAAAGTTTACCACACTGACAAATTGGTTATTAGTAAAAACAGAGCTTGCTGGAGGGAAAGATTGCATAGTTCTGGAGAAAAGGCCTCGAGCTTTACCGGTTTTCTTAGAAATTTAGAAGAAAAGACAACCATGAGGTTATCCCTCCTCTAGTTCCCTCTTCCATTGCAAACACAAAGCGAGTCCACTGCCAAGGTCCACTGGAAACATCACACCCTGTTTTCTCCTTAGATCTCAGCCTCTGTTTGCTGAAGGCCACAGCCATGCAGGTAAGATCTGACCTCTCCTCCACAAGATAGTTTTGTCAAGGATGTTCTCATTACCGATTAGTTAGATGTGCAGCTACACAGGGTATGCTTCCTGTCCAGTCTCAGTATCAGTAATATCAGAACAGAATAAGGTCCTACAGCAACTGGCCCCTTTGAAGCTTCAGGGCACAAGGATGTGAACGTGACACTTGAGTTCAAAGGGCACTGCCATTGCAGAACGGTCTTTCACTTTAAAGAAATATGAAATAAGAGGATAGTGAGATTCCTAAGCCCAGGAAATGCCATGGTAATCTGGATATTAATCTGCTCTGGGTCTAAAACAGATTCTTGAGAAGTTACACACTTACACAACTGCGTTAGTCCCTAAATCTCAACTCCGCCTTGCTCCTTCATTACCCTAATCACGTTGCAAATGATTTGAATTCTGATGTCTCTACAATGTCCCTCTCCATTTTTTTCCCTTACATTTTGACAAGAATAAAGCAGTTCCTGAAATGACAAATGGCAGCAGGGCTTTGCATGTGCAGAATCAGTTGTCGATCTCAGATCCTGAGCAGTGAGTGCCATTTTTTCTTTAGTGGAGGTGGAAGGGAAGCATTTTACTCATACAGTGATTAGAACAGATGTTTTTCCCACCACTACATTTTCAGGGAATTGGCTGTTAAACAGCATGGTGGACAGAATCAATTAACATCTTCAAAACAAAGCTTGCCTCATCTACTTTGTATACAAACATAGCAAAAGTCAAGCTGAGACCCCATTAAAGCTTTGTTCCTTTAGGTAACAGCTCTCATCATGAGAATGATGAAATTCTTATCTGTTAGAATGCAACATATTTTTATTTTGTACTTACTGAAGATAGCTGTATTTGGGGTATTAAGAACTGTGTGGTTACCTGAAATTGCATTAAGGAGATGGCAAAAGATCAGGAAAAAAAAATCTCCTAATTTCATAGTTTAATCAATGTTAGTCCACTAAGTTCACAAACAGTGTACATGAGTATGTTTTTCATCTCCAGCCTTCAATGTAAATTCCACAACCCAGTTTCTTTTAGAAGTGGTCTGCAATGTTATTCAGCTGGGAAAGAGAGAAAGCAACCAAGCAAGTAAGCAAGAAAAAGTAAAAATGGATTGAGAAAGGAGTTGGTTGTCTGATAGTGACTGTTTCTGTGATAGATTGCAAATTTGCCTGTAAAGACATATTTTGCATATAGCTGACTGAAGATGAAAGAGCAACAAGTGGTATTTAACACGGAAGTTTTTACATATATAATGTTAGATAAAGAATTGTGCTCTGAAACCAGTTAACTATGGCAGCTCCCGCCTGAGTGAAGTATGGAAGGTCTCCAAAAAGTAACTTGAAACTGTGAGATCACAGAAAACTCCCCATGGAGCAGCTGAGGAAGGAAATGTTTTAGAACTGTAGTGAATATCGGCTAGATTTGTAAAGGTTTCCATGGGATCCTCGGAAGAAAGACAGTTCACAGATTACAGAGGTGCAAGAATATACGCCCAAGAATTGTAATTACTTATTTTTTCTTTTTTAAAAGTGTCATGTCTTCTTTATCTTTTAAAATGATGACTAAGATATCCTTAAGTCTTGCTATCTCCGGCTACATTGGAAGGTAGTTAGAAATATGGCTCTAGTGGCTGGGCTTGGTGGCTCTTGCCTGTAATCCCAGCACTTTGGGAGGCTGAGGCACGCGGTTCACGAGGTCAAGAGATTGAGACCATCCTGGTTAACCCCATCTCTACTAAAAAAAAAAAAAAAAATTAGCAGGGCGTGGTGGCGGGCACCTGTAGTCCCAGCTACTTGGGAGGCTGAGGCAGGAGAATGACATGAACCTGGGAGGTGGAGCTTGCAGTGAGCCAAGATCACGCCACTGCACTCCAGCCTGGGCAACAGAGCGAGATTCCATCTCAGAAAAAAAAACAAAAAACAAAAAACAAAAAAAAAAACAAGAAATGTGGCCCTAGCATAAAAATGAATTCCATTATTATTTTATAATTGTACTCACTTTCCCATATAAGAAATTCTGTGTCTGTATTGTAACAACAGAGATAAGACTCAAAGACTCCTTGGAAGAGAAAACTCATATACCCCTGTTCACCCCTCTTAATATGAACAATTACAACTGGATATCCCTTTCCTGCTTCATACCACAAGCTTTAGATTGTTGTCCTGGAAGCAATACTGACTCCTTGGTATGTCAAGTTCTTCTTGCTCTCTCTGCTCGTACCTCTCCAGTGTCAGCTTGGATCTACCTTTTTCCCCTGGCACTACAGTCAACTACCTGTTCCACAGAAGTGCCATGATTTTTTTCAATTCCATTGTTTCTGCCTGGAACCATTTCCTCTGTCTATGTTTCCCTGATGATCATCTATCAGAGATTAAACATAGATAATGCCACTTCAAGAAAGGCTTCTCTGACTCACCAGGACTGTATTAATAAGTTTATAGACACATCCTCACAGCAAAAAGGAGAAAATGACCCAACATTTTATATCCAGCCAAACTATACACAATGATAAAGTCTACAAATGGTATTTACCTTCAGGAACACTGAGGATATTGAGGAAACTACTAGGAAATGACTTTGGTCCACCAAAACATGATTAGAATAACTATGACAATGAAATTGAAGGTAAGCACAGAGTATAGTTTTTAAAGAAGAACTGTGACTAACCTAATGGGAACAATATGCTGCAGACCAGAATGAAAATGGAATAAACCCTGACAATACAGAAGTAATACAACTAAAAATAGTAAGGAGAGGAGAGAAGGTAGGAAGTAAATTTTCTGATTGCTAGGAGTCAAAGGATAATATATAAAGTCTCAACTCAATTAATTTTAATACGTGCATGTTTTTTCTTTATTAAATATTAAGAAAGATGATTCACTGCTTATAGTAAAGAGCTAATGCATATTCATTAACGTGACATTTCCCAGTATTTTTCAAATGATAGCTCAAAAAGCAAATGATATATTTGTCGAGACTGAGAGAAGCAGACAAGATTGTTCATGGCCAGAGGGTCTATCCAAAAGCCCTAAGAGCATGCTATATTGGATGAGAAGCTCTGGTTTAAATATATTGAGCACTAAAAATATAATACATTATATCTGTAAAAATGACCACAAGGGAGAAAATGCAAACTCTTAAGTAGCAAAACATACATATAGACAAGCATAGAACAGATTACAAATAAGCAAACAAACAAAATAAGAAAAAGAGAAAATATATGATAAAGTAACAGGAGAGGACCAGGAACAAATATATCTATCACATAATTACATATAAATTGGCTTAATATACCTATTAAAAGACAAAGACATTCAACTTTCGCAATAGATCACAAAGCAGAACCAACTTTGTTCTATGAACAAGAGACTTACTTTAAAAAACAACTCATTATCCAGTCTGTCATTGATGGGCATTTGCTATTGTAAACAGTGCTGCAATAAACATACATGTGCATGTGTCTTTATAGTAGAATAATTTGTAATCCTTTAGGTATATACCCAGTAATGGCATTGCTGGGTCAAATGGTATTTCTTATTCTAGATCCTTGAGGAATCACCACACTGTCTTCCACAATGGTTGAACTAATTTACACTCCCACCAACAGTGTAAAAGTGTTATTTCTCCACATCCTCTCCAGCATCTGTTGTTTCCTGACTTTTCAATGACTGTCATTCTAACTGGCATGAGGTGGTATCTCATTGTGGTTTTGGTTTGCATTTCTCTAATGATCAGTGATAAAGAAAATGTGGCACATATACACCATGGAATACCATGCAGCCATAAAAAATAATGAGTTCATGTCCTTTGAAGGGACAGGGATCTTAAAATCAGAGAAAGTGGTATTCAGGTTTTAAATAATTGAGAAAAGATCATTTTGTTTAAAATGCTAAAAGACGAAATTCACAACGAAGATGTCAGAATTATAACCAGCTATGAACTAAATGAAATAAAATAACATTCAAAAAACAGAAAACTAAAGAGTTATCAGAAGAAACATTCAGCCAAAACCAGAAATAAGACACTTTAAATCATCTTGCTTATTTAGTGATACATGAAATAGCCAAAAGACTATAATTGATTCAAATAGCATAATTAATAAGGTATATCAAAAAATTTATGCATTGAAAATTAAAACAAGCTTTTAAGAATCCACATGATAATCACAAATGTAACTGTATGCAGTCCAGAAAGAAAACTGCAACTTTTCTTAAAAAAAAAAAGAAATACTATTGTATACATTTTCTGATCACAGTGTAATAACTAGATGTTAACAACAAGATCAGAAACAGAATCCCATTCCAATTAGAAATTTTTTTTTTAATTTTACCTTTTTTTAAATTTATTTGTTTATTATACTTTAAGTTCTAGGTACATGTGGCATAAACATCGCAGGTTTTTACTATGTAGTACTTGTGCCCCATGTGGTGTTGCTGCACCCATCAACTCGTCGCACCCATCCAATTCATCATTTATATCAGGTATAGACTCCCAATGCAATCCCTCCACACCCCCTCCCCATCGATAGGCCCGATGTGTGGGGGGGGAAATGTCTCCCCATTCCCCGAGGTCCAAGTGATCTCATTGTTTCAGTTTCCCACCTACTGACTGAGAACATGCAGTGTTTGGTTTTCTGGTTCTTGTGATAGTTTGCTAAGAATAATGGTTCCAGCTGCCATCCATGTCCCTTACAAACCCATCCATCCTTTTTTATGGCTGCATAATATTCCCATGCGTATAGTGTGCCACATTTTCTTAATCAGTCCTGTCACAGATGGACAATCTTGGGTTGATCCCAGCTCTTTGCTATTGTGAAATACGTGGCCCAATCAAACATACCGTGTGCTTGTGCTTTATAGCAGCAATGATTTTATGAATCCTTTGGGTATATACCCATGCAGTAGTGGGATGGCTGGGTCATATGGTACATTCCTAGTTCTAGAATCCCTTGAGGAATCCCGCCATACGCTGTTATTTCCATAATGGTTGAACTAGTTTACAATCTCCACCAACAATGTGTAAAAGTGTCCTATATTCATCCCATGCCTACTCCAACACCTTTGTTTCCTGACTTTTTAATGATTGCCCATTCTAACTGGTGTGGAGATGGTCATTGTGGTTTTTGATTTGCATTCTCTGAGGGCGAGTGGTGATAGCATTCTTTCATGTGTCCTGTTTGGCTGTATGTTTTAAACTCTCCTCTTAACTTCCCCTCGGGTCAAATGAAATACAGGCCATTTTGAGGCCATTTTGCAGATTTCCTAGAACACTAAAAATATAAAAGCACTCATATTCTATAATCTATGGGAAACAGGAAAAGCCATGCTTAAAGGAAATCTTTGGCCTTACATATTTATATTGACAAGAGAAAAGAACAAAATCAATTCAAATTTTAACAAAAAATTTTAAACAAACATAAAATATGTTTAAGAAACACATAAAGGGCCAATTCATATAGGTAAAAGAAGAATTTAATATTCTAGGAAATGCAAAAGCGGTAAAATTACTATATTTAAAGTTTCTGTTATGAAAAAATTAAAACGGGTAAACATAAGATTATCTCATCATGAAAAAGAGGAAGAAAATTGTAGACACATAAAATTTAAAATAGTAAGTGGAAAATAAGCACAGAAAATGACAAAATAGTCTTGGCTAACTCTATGCAAATATATATGAAAACTTGGGGAGATAGAGAATATTCCAGAAAATGTAATTGACTAAAATAATTCTAAAGGGGATACATATTCAAAACCTATTCATTTCCATTGATGAAATGGAGGAAGTTGTCTGCCACCTGAGCCACTCCCAGAAAAAGAAAACACTAGGCCCAGAAAAGGTCAGAGAGAAATCATTCCAAGCTTTTAAAGAGCAGAGCATTTTAATGCCAAGTTAATTGTTCTAAGGCATAGGAAAAGAAAATAAATAATTAAATTGTTTACAAATCTAGTTCTATATTATAAAGACTACTCAATGCTAACGGGATTTAACTTGAGAATGTAAGGACCAGACCATTCAGTGTTAAGAAACCATAGGGATGTATAAGTGTGCAAAAGCCAGCTTCATAATGATTGTGGAAACATCAGAATCACTCTTACTAAAGTCAGGAACAAGGCTAAGGTATCCACAATATCATTATTATAGTATTAGATAGGATTATTAGCTAACACAATTAAACAGGAGAAATTGGAGATAGAAAACCAGAAAGAGAGTGATAACATTATTTCTAGATGAGATGACTGAGCACATGGAGTTCTCAGAAGAAACAACTGAAAATCACTACTATTAACAAGAAGATTCTGTAAGGAAGCAGGGTACAGAATTAGCATGCCTAATTCATGATCTTCATGTATATATAAACACACAGCTCACTAGTAGAAGTAATAACAGAAAAGAACCATTCATAATTAGGTACAGAGAAGAAAAAACTGTTAGAGATAAACCTAACAAAATGTGAGACAGATGATATTATATAAAATAAAATTTAAACAAAAGGAAAGACATACGTCACTGAATAGAAAGACACATACAGGTCGTAGAAGTTATAGCTCTCCTTAATTTATAAATTAACATTATCTAATTTAGATATACATATGCTAACATATACAAATTATTAAAAGAAACTGCTTATATACTCTAATGCTTCTATAAAAAAATATAAAAGAAAAGTGGTCCAGTGGCTCACGCCTGTAATCCCAGCACTTTGGGAGGCCGAAGTGGGTGGATCACTTGAGGTCAGGAGTTTGAGATCTGCCTGGCCAACATGATGAAACCCTGTCTCTGCTAAAAATGCAAAAATTAGCCAGGCATGGTGCCGCTCGCCTGTAATCCCAGCTACTCAGGAGGCTGAGGCAGGAAAATTGCTTGAACCCAGGAGGCGGAGGTTGCAGTGAGCCGAGATCGCACCACTGCACTCCAGCCTAGACGACAAAGTGAGACTCTGTCTCAAAAAAAAA
>NW_016805866.1:99524-146692 GCF_001698545.2 Rhinopithecus bieti | reverse complement strand
GGAAAGTCAGGAAAACTCTGAAAGAAAAAGTAATAAGGGAGAATGAGTCCTTTTAGATCCTGAAATATATTGTACAGGTTTAAGAACTGAAAAGTGAGCACGGACAGACCAATACAGCAGAATAAAAGTGCAGAAATGAACTTAAAATGTCATAACAGAGGCTTAAATGGGAAATGATGGCCTATAGAAACATAGCTATTGAAATAATTGGGTAGCCACCTGAAAAAAATAATAAATTTGTATCAATACTTCACATCCTCTACAAGAATACATTAAAAATAATAAAAATGAATAATACAAAGCAAAACATGGTAGTGCTAAGAGAAAACTATGAAGAATTACTTTACCACTCTAGAATATAAAGTCCTCCTAATTAAGTGTCAAAATATGGATGCCATAAAAGAAAAGTCTGATAAATTCAACATTATAAAATCTAAAAGCTCAGGGGCAAAAGCTGTAAGGAAAATCAAAAGGCAAACAAAAAACTAGGGGAAGAAAAGGATATTTGCAACCCATTATCATGGAGATTAGTCACTCTGGTAGAAATCAATTAAAAACAAAAGCAGCAAACTACTACAAAAGTGGTCGAAATATATCAATAGAAAGTTCATACAAATGATTTCTTTTTTTTTTTCTTTTTTTGAGATGGAGTCTCACTCTGTCCTCTGTCGCCCACGCTGGAGTGCAGTGGCACCATCTCAGCTCACTGCAAGCTCCACCTCCCGGGTTCACGCCATTCTCCTGCCTCTACCTCCCAAGTAGCTGGGACCACAGGCGCCCGCCACCATGCCCAGCTAATTTTTTGTATTTTTAGTAGAGACGGGATTTCACCATGTTAGCCAGGATGGTCTCAATCTCCTGACCTCGTGATCCGCCCACCTTGGCCTCCCAAAGTGCTGGGATTACAGGCGTGAGCCACCGCACCCAGCCACAAATGATTTCTAAAACATTCCTAAATATATAAACAGATGTACAATGTTACTCATCATAAGGAAAAGAAAATAAAACTACACTGAAATTCCATTTTCACATACCAGATTGACAAATTTCCAAAAGTGTGACCACAGTCTCTATTGGTGAGGTGTGGGGAAGCACTCCCATTCATTGAGGGTGGGCTGTACATTTGTGTAATACTTCTCAAGGACAATTTGGCAATCCTTCTACCTATTAAATTATAAGTGCATACACCTCCTAACCTAGTCATTATACTTCTGAGATTGTATTCAACACATACATTCAAACATGTGTAAAAAATGAAACATATATGAAGTTACCTGCAGTATTATTTGTAACCACAAACAGTAAAGGAATAGTTAACAAAATAAGGCATATTCATTCAATGAAATATGACATAACTGTAAAAAAAAAAAGAAGTTCTCTTTGTTCTGATATGGTAAGGTAGCTGTGACATATTAAAAGAGAAGAAAAGCAAGATGCAGAATTATATACACAGTATGTTGTTATTTGTTTAGAAGGCAGGACTATGAGAATATGAGATTATACACTTTGCTTGTACATATATCAGAAAGCTCAGGAAGCACACAAAAAGAATAACTGGTTTCTTGAGTAGATGAACAACAGAAATGAGAGGCAGCATTAATTATTTTTTTGCAATCATCTTATCTATTCAAAATTTTAAAAGCACACTGAATTTAAAAACTAGAAATCTCCCATCACAATAGCCAGGAGATAAAATTGTAAAAATGCAACATTCCCCAGATGAAAACACATCTGTCCATCCAGTGTCTCATACCTTGCAGCTTTCTGAACACTCCTGCTAGTTGAGCAGCCAGTGACAATTTTTAAATCATATTTATAAACTCTCTTGTGACGAGAGAGAGCACCTGAGTCCAGTGTCTGCCCCAGGCAGTGATTGAGGTCACCTGGAAAACAGGCAGCATTAACTCTGCTGCAAGCTGGGGGCCTTCTAATTCAAGTGGCTTATTGCCATTTGCTCTAACTCTGGTACCCTGCTTGCCTTTGTGCTGGTTGGGGCAGGCCAGCTGGCTCAGCCTCCTCATGGAAATCAACATTCATTAGATGGAGCGCTAATGACTTTAATTGATCTGCAAAGACCTAAGCTTTGTAGTGCCCCAGAGGAAAAAAGCCAGAGCCCTGGCTCACTGGAGTCCTAAGGCATCTGTAAATTCAAATATGTCTCTCTTTCTCTAGAGGCAGTTTAGCTTGAAAGGTCACAGCCTACAAGGCCCTTTCCGTGTTGACCCTCCTTCTACTCTTAGCCAAGCTTTCTTTAGCCCAAATGTGTGGTTTGAGTTTGTGGGCCCTGATTTAAGCACATAAATCCCCCAGAAGGGAAAGAAGCCGCCTCTTTAGATAGCATATACATTTTATGCCAGGCTAAACACTGCTACCCACTTCCTGCCATAGTTTTCCCCAGTGAATCAATGCAGAATTGCTCACTCATCTGTCAAAGTGTCATTATCCATTAATAGGGGAAAAAAGCCTCCTTTTTCCCCCTCATACTTGGCACACTACAGAATAATGGAGGTTTAATTCTATAAAGTAAAACAAATTCACAATAAGAAGACAAAGAAGAAAAGGAAGGGAGAGGAGGAGGAAGACAGGAAGGTGGGAGGAGGAGAAACAAAACCAAGGCTAAGGAGTATGCACATGTAAGAAACTAGCCTTTGTGACTGGGGACTGTGATGGTCACTGTGATGTGCCATTTTCCTTCGCTAAATTTCTAGTTGCCCTGCCTCCTAGGAATACTGTTAACAGATGCCCTGAGCTGCCAGCCTCTTCAGGGTTAGACTTAGCTGCACTGACCTTTCTTGCTCAAGGTTGATGCCCTGTTCTCTTTCTGAAATGACCCCATCCACTGAGTGATCATCATGGGAACACAGATAAAATTCTGGCCTCCTCAGCCCAACTCTGGACAATTCTGAAGAGCCATTTTAGCTCCAGAGCTGCTGGTGAGGTTGGCTGGGCTGCCTGTGGCAGTCCACCTTTTCCCTATGCCTCATCTGCTTTCTTTCCCTACTTTTCACAGGTATTGATCTCAAGGGCACACCTTAATAAACATCCTGCATGCTAAACCCAGTCCATGGGTCTGCTTCTCAGGGAGCCCTCCCTGTAACAGGCACCAGTGTGTCATTTTTACATTTAACTCCCTCAATTCTCTGAGGCTCAGCCATAGATAGTATCTCTCTTTTTTGAATGAGGAAAGGAAGACTGAGGGAGTTAAATAATTCTCCCCAGAGTGTGCAGTGAGTCAGCTGTGGAACTAAGATATAACCCTGCAAATATGTGACTGAATAACACTTAACTTATTGCACCCTAGCACTCTGCCCCCTAGACAGAATTGGTGAGAGAAAATGCATCATTCCAACACTTCTTGAAGAGAAGCAGTCATTTGACTTCCACCTACCACACAGTGACCTCAGCTCTGATCCCTGGTAGGGAGCAGCAGGATTCACATTGCCTGAAGCTTCTATTGTGTTGACTCTCCTACAGCTACCTGACCAGGTGAGCTTAGCACCCACGATAAAAGTATTTAACCTGAAAGTTGTGATGCACGTAATCACTCCTGAGTCTTTAAAATTAAAATTGATTAAATTCATATATTAACAGAATGGCCAACGAATCCCCAACATGACGCACCCATCTCTACATAAGAAAAGTTTAGGGTTAAGGGTTATTACCGCAAAGAAGTTAATGGAGATGTTCTAGGTCTCTCTTTCTCTGAGGAAGCATCTGCTATAGATCAGGATCAGGTAATAATGGGAGGAAAGAAGCAGAGACCAATGATGTTACTTTTGCAGGCCTAAGCTGAGGAAAATGGCAAGCAGAAATTATTCTGCTTGCTGCTGAGAGGACAGTGAAATTCTGTAATCTTTTAGAGAGAGGCTTGAATTTTAGGCCAGTACTGAACTCTAAAATGCTGCTTTGTGTTTCTACTGCCCCAAGAATGGGAATGAATAAAATTGTTGGAGAAAGAGATGAAGTGTTTAAAGCAGGAATGCTGTGGTGGGGAGGTAAGGGGTTGGATAAAAATAAAGAAAAAGAAAACATTGCCTATATCTCTATCTCTATATATTTATATATGTTTCTACTTGACTCATTTAATCTTTCCTGATTCAGTCCTATGAGAGAAACACTTGTTTAGAAGTAGGTTGCATGATGTAGTATATTAATTTCCTATATTTCCCTGTATTATATGTATTAATTTGCTCTATATATTGCTTTATGATTGTCTGTAGTCCCTTAGAATGTAAATATTAATTTATTGGTATAGTGACATTTTAGATTTTTGAACATTAAACTTAGAAATATCCCTATGGGCTGCCAGCAGGCTAGGTTTCTTGCAAATGACTAAACAGGAGGTCAAATTATTTTGTAGAATTTGCACTCACAGTCCTGTGATGTGGTGGCAAGAATGTTATCAGCGGAGTCATTAGTGCCATAGTAACCTCTGTCTTTGCACATTTACAAATTACAGATTCACATCCTTGCTCTGATTAGCTCCTGAAGTGCTGAACAAGAACTTGTAATTATGCACTGCAGTCCACTCTCCTGACAGACTGACATTACAATTTGTATCCAAGCCCATATAGCTACAGAATGTAAAAGTACTATTGAATGAAATTAGTTCATTTGGATCCACTTGTATTAATGGAATGTGTCATTTACATTGTAGAACTGATTTTGTCTTCTTTTATTCACTGCTATGTTCCGCCTCCTGTGCTAGGGACAGATTCTTCCCTCACTGTACCAGACTGAACAATTGCTTTCACTGGGAGCTCATGGCAAAGGGTGGTTTAGTGGGTGATGAAATGTCCTTGGAGTCAGAAAATCTAAATTCCTGTCCTGAATGCACCACCAACTCTTGATAATTCTAGACAGGAATTCTCCTACCTGGATACATGAAACCAACAATAAAATGTCTGAACACCTACTCCATCAGCCATTACTGCACAAGTCAAGAAACCCTGCATATTCCAGGGAAAGCATTAGATTGCAAAAGATAACTTTCCAATGTTTGAACACCTCAGAAAAAACACAGTTTATGAATTACCAATGATTCATTGACTTTTCTTCTACATACACCATCCTTCGGGGGTTATACCCCAGGTTACCCAGCAAATCCAGGCCTATTTAATTCATTTTAGTTTTTCTACTATGCTATTTTGGCATCATTCCATGTTAATAATTCATCTGCAAATTCTTACATATTAGCAAGTTGTTCCATGACATTTCATTAGATCATCACAGACATACCTAAGTCAATAAATATTCTCTCCACCTCTTTTTGGAAAAGTATATAGGTGCTGTGCCGTACAGAATAGGTTACATAGATGCAACTGCTGATCTGTGGGAGCTTTCATTCTGTAAGAGATGTACTGTGGAGTAAATGGAGGAATAATGGTGGTGATAAGGAATGAAAAGACTGAGGACGACACATATAAATATATTAATTATACCTTTCAAAGTGGTATACATATTCTAGGGTCTACTTCAGTCCCACTATTGTGGACTAGCCTTGTTTGTCCAATCTGTCAATCTTAAAATCAATACATTTCACCATGAATAGCATTGTTACTATTTGAAATAAAGGTACATTGTAAGAACCATCAAGAGCAATTTTATTATGTTTTGAATTGAGGCTTCAACATTGATCTGTCACTTAAACTATTATTTTCTATTTCTGTATTTTCATCATAATAATATTAAATAACATTTTTTATAGAGTACTTATTTTATGCCTGACACAGTGCTGTGAGTTTTATATGTATCATCTCTGCCTAATAGTCATCAGGAGGAGGTCCTACAATTATCTCCATTTTATGGATAAGGAAACAGGAGATCAGACACATTAGGAAAATTTCCTCAAGATGAGGCATAATTTCCCTAAACAGTCAAATTCTAGAGTCCACTCTCTTACTATTGTTTTTGGTGCTGGTAAGCTACAATTGACAAATCTATTTATTATAAGGCCATGCACAGTGGCTCATGCCTGTAATTTCAGCCCTTTGGGAGGCCGAGTCAGGCAGATCACCTGAGGTCAGGAGTTTGAGACCAGCCTGACCAACATGGTGAAACCCCATCTCTACTAAAAATACAAAATTAGCCAGGCATGGTGGCACACACCTATAACCCCAGCTATTTGGGAGGCTGAGACAGGAGAATCACTTGAACCTGGGAGGCGGAAGCCGCAGTGAGCTGAGATCACACCATTGCACTCCAGCCTAGGCAACAAGAGCAAAATGTCTCAAAAAAAAAAAAAAAAAAAAAAAAAAAAAAAAAAAAAAAAAAAAAAAAACAAAACAAAACAAAAAACTGTTGATTACAAGTTTTTTCCTCTAGGTATTGTTTTCTAAACTTGTAAAAAAGGTGAATATGTTGGTTTAATAATGTTTTTTAGCACTTATTTGTTCTGAACTTGAAAAGTTCATCCAGTTGAGGCAAGGGGTCTGAAATCAGATAAAACATAGGATATGGAGCAGGCACAAACCATGGTCCTCAAATGTAGGTTGATTCATTACTGGGTTGATGGAGTAGATTTAACAACTAAACAGGGACAAGTTTGCAAAGATTGACTAAGAGCGCTCAATGGTCAGACTGAGAGAGATGGGAGGTACTGTTTGGTATTAATTTATTAAACAGTTACCTAATACAAAGAAAATCTAAGCTAAACAGCTTCAAATGAGGATTACTGTTAACAGCAAATAGTTGGTCTTCTGACAGCATGAGATAGCTGGTGGTAAGGGAATTGCTTAGAAACGCAATGCTTCTGCACCTAGAGCATGGGGATCACAGAATAACAGCTCAGAGACTCAAGCATGTCTGGGAGCTAATTCCCCTCTTGTCCTTCCCTTGGCTCTCTCAGATCCTGACATGAATGGCAGGGATGTTCCTGAGCCTTTGCTTATATCTCCAGCAGCTGTTCCTATAGTGCTTTCCTTAGAGACGTGCTGGGGAGCTAAAGCTTGGGTTTAATTTTCACATCACATGTCTGCACACTTTTACCGCTTGCTATCTTTCCAATGAAACTGATCAGACTGCCAAAGTGATCAGATGACCATTTCTGCCGTAGAGCTGGGTTCATTTTTCCTGTTTGTCCCTGTCTTTTTCGTCTTTTCTTATTTCTTCCTCTTTTAGCAGAATCACTAAGAATTCTTCCAAAACCTAGAACCCCATGCCCTTAACGTTGTTAACATTCTTTTGTTGTCAACTCAAGACTGAGTGCATCAGACATTACAGTCTCTTGCTTAGCAGCTGGGGTCTCGCTGGGGAGCCTGTGATGGGAATACAGACGAGCCAGGGACAGCCCTCTCCCTGCTTGAGCTGGGAGTTATTTTTAATTACTCTTAGTCTCTACCTCCCATGCCATGCTGCCTGGAGACATGACCAAGCTGGAACAGCTCTTATTTCTTAAAAGGCTTCAGCGATATATATTGGCAGGAAACTGTTATGAAGAGGTTCCTCAGAAATTAATGGTAGACTGCTTTAGGCAGAGTCAAGGCATTGGAGAAACAGACTTTTGGGTATTTCAAAGATGGAAGTGTCTCTAAATCTACCCTCCTGGGTAGTTCTAGATAGTTAATGCTGGCCCCAAAATCACTGTGTTTATTTCTCTCATTCCTAATGTCAACTTCTTCTGGCCACATCTGTCTTTCTATCTGGCCTCAGTTTCTCAGTTAATGTAAAGAACACACATGTCCTGTCATGCAGGAGTGTGGCAAGGTATTCTGAATGGGTGGGATAGGTGTTTGCTTCTTGTAACCTGCTGGTAAGTCTTCCCCAATTGTGCTTAATTTTCTGTGACATCCTCTACACATGCTCTTTTCATGAGCCTATCAATTCCCCTGCTGCTAGCTGTATCCAATTCCTAAATGTGAGTGCTGATCTTTCACACGAGTGCCTGACTCCAATGGCATACAGTGTATCTCCACTTAATTTTTCAGCCGTGGCATCAAATTCAATGAATCCCAAGAATCCCTAGATCCCCTTCCTTAAGAAAACTTTTTGACACTTAACTTTAATTCTCTTAGACCAAAGCCTCTGAAATTATCTTAGGTAAATGGAAAAGAAGCTCTTGGTTTACAATTACACACTTTCTAATGGCAGGTGTTTTGGTTTAGTCAATGCAACTGGTTTTACAGTTCCCTAACTGTGATGTACACAGGTATTCCCCACATCTGTGAGCACTGCATGCTCAGTGACAGGCTGGTTGAGATCTACTGTGGATCCCTGAGCTGACTGCAAGGCAAGGCATTAACTGTGACCTTCTCCTTTTATTTATTTTTTGGAGAATGTTGTTTTGTGGTCTCGTTTTCCAAAACCTTCAGTTCATTGAGTAACAGAAACTCAAAATGTGTCCTAACTTTGATTTTTTAAAATACAAAATAATAAAATTGATTATGTCTCCCTTTTTAAGATTTTATTTTTAGTTGACTTACAATTGTATATATTTATGGAGTACGATGTGATGTTTTGATATATGTTGACACTGGGAAATGATTAAATCAAGCTAATTATTATAACTGTCACCTCACATACTTATCTTTTCTAGTGGTAAAACATTTAAATTCTGCTCTTTTCATATATGTATATGACAGAGTCTTCCTCTGTCACCCAGGCTGTAGTGCAGTGGTGTGATCTTGGTTCACTGCAGCCTCCGCCTCTCTGGTTCGAGCGATTCCCCTGCCTCAGCCTCCCAAGTAGCTGGGACTATAGGCACATGCCACTACGCCGGCTAATTTTTTTTTTTTTTTTTGGTAGTTTTAATAGAGATGTGGTTTCACCATGTTGGCAAGCTGGTCTCAAACTCCTGATCTCAAGTGATCTGCCCACTTTGGCCTCCCAAAGTCCTGGGATTACACTCTATTAGTAATTTTGAAATATACAATGCATTGTCATTTATTTAATTAATTTATTTTATTTCTGAGACAGAGTCACGCTCTGTCACCCAGGCTTGAGTGCAGTGGCGCCATCTCAGCTCACTCCAAACTCTGCCTCCTGGGTTCAAGCAAGTCTTGTGCCTCAGCCATCTGACTAGCTGAGATTACAGGCCCGCACCACCACAACTGGCTAATTTTTGTATTTTTAGTAGAGACGGTGTTTCACCATTTTGGCTAGGCTGGTCTTGAACTCCTGTGATCCTCAAATGATCTGCTTACCACAGCTTCCCAAAGTGCTGGGATTATAGGCATGAGCCAGCATGCCTAGCCAGCGTTGTTATTTATTATAGTAACCATTCTGTGCTTAATTTTTGACCATTTATTCGGAGAAGGAATTCAGCTTCCTAAAATGTAATCAAGCCAGCACTGGATACCATGGTCAAAACACTGAGCTGAAAATAAAATTGAACCCTGCTATTTTCGATCCTTTTTGACTAAAAGGACAAATATTAATGAGTATGTTTCCTTAAAAAATCAGTTATTGGCCAGGCACGGTAGCTTATGCCTGCAATCCCAGCCTTTGGGAGGCTGAAGCGGGCAGATCACAAGGTCAGGAGTTCCAGAGCAGCCTGGCCAACATAGTGAAACCTCATCTCTACTAAAAACACAAAAATAAGCCATACATGATGGTGCATTCCTGTAATCCCAGTAACTCAGCAGGCCAAGGCAGGAGAATTGCTTAAACCTGGGAGGTGGAGGTTGCAGTGAGCCAAGATTGCGCCACTGCACTCCAGCCTGGGTGACAGAGCAAGACACCATCTCACAAAAAAAAAAAAAAAAAAAAAAAAAAAAAAAAAAAAAATTAATTTACTGTTTTACAAAGAAAATTCAGTTCTAAAAATGATATCCACTAATGGTCATAGAGCTGTAGTCACTGGAAATCACTGAAAGCCGAAAAGTATAAAATCAACAATGACTATGACAATAGTTATCATTTATTGAAGGTACATTAGGCACCAAGTTTAGTGTTAAATATTTCATGCACATTACTTCACTACCTCCTGTTGGCAGCCATATGTGTGAGGTATTATTAGCCCCATTTAATAGATTAAGAATCAGGACTGTAGAAAGTTTCAATGATTTGCTGGAGGTCATGCAGCTCATAAAGTGACACAGCCCAAAATAAAGTCCAAATAGATATGAGTTCAAATCAAAGGCTGTCAATTACAACATAAGACATGCTGATGACAAATCATTTGCTCACCCCAATAACCCAACACTATGAGAAAGAAGACACAGAAGTCTCTGAATTAGAATCAAGGTGAATGTGCCTGGGCCCAGGCATCCCAATAGGACATCACAAATCTTGCAAAGAGTCAAAGAGGTGGTTCATTTTCCACACTATATACTTCTGTCTGCAAGCCTGCCTGCCCATGTTCTTTAGGGAACGAAGGCCAAGGTATAATAGTCAAGTTGGGATAGCTCTTTATCCCAAAAGAAAGATTCAGTCTATAAATTCAATGATGCAGAGTGCCCTTGGGGGCATGGTTTAGGCTTTGACTGAGGCAGGGCCAGCAAAGATAATTGAAAAGTGACAGGCAATATGTACCTAGATACCGTAATGTGCTAAGGTCCTGCCTACTCAAGATCTAAAGCAACTGGAAATCCCCGTTTCTCTACTTCTTTCCCTCTTTCTTCAGCTCCTTCTTTTCCTCTTTCTGGTATTTTATTAATCAGAGAATTTGTATTCAAAGAAACATTTTTTTCAAAGCATTTGTATTCAAAGAAACAATTTTATCCCAGTTGCTAGACTTTTGCAAGGGGAACACTTCCCAGCTCAATAATTTGTTTTGTTTGTATATTTGCTACCTTTTATTTTAAAATAATTTCAGACACATACAAGTTGCAAAATAGTACAGAGAGTTCCTATGTACCTTTCACCAATTTGGTAGTTTTAAGTCATGCCAAATAGTAAAAATCATACAAAACTTCAAGATAGATGAGCTCATCTAGGAATAAGTACCTTGAAAAGAAAAGCGGCCGATTTCACTGAAGTCTGTTCTATTCTTCTCTTCCTATAGCTCAGTGTCATTTTTCCTTCCAAGTTAGCTTCGGTGTTAAAAGTCCAGGACTATAGGAACGATTATCCTTATATTTTTAGCTGTTCACAGAGCCAGAAAATATCTTCAGAATTTGGTTTTCCTTTTTAGAAATGTGACTCTATTAGAGCTGTTATATCTTTCAGTTTGATGCCCTGAACCTTTAATATCTGTGGGACTGCATCATAGATGTCCTGGAAGAATTAACCACAAAAAGTCACTTCTGGAGTTTCAAAGAAGGGGTCAGATTAGGCAGGAAAGATCTTTCCATAGTTCATATATAAATAAGCAGCTCTGATTCTCTCATATTTTCACCTCTCAGGAGATCTCACCGTGGAAGAACAGGTATGGGTGATGCTCCTCCAAAGCAAATTGAATGTGTCAACTAAAATCTCATTCTAGAGCTTTCTTTTAGATTTCTTTCCACGAGATGAAAGGTTATGGGGTTGTCTTAAAGGACAAATGAAGCTAGAAGGGAAAATGTCAAACAGAAAGACTAAGGAGAAAAAAAATGAAATTCAATGCTGCCTAAGTTAGATAGAAGAGTAGAGGAATAGGGAGCTAAGAAAGACAAAAATTTTAAATGACAAAGGGGTTTCAAAAATACCATATAATGATGGCCTTAAGGTCTTATGAGAATGAACCTTGTTAGTACCAGGTTCAAGATGGTCCCATCTTGTTCTGGATCCAATTCTAAAGATGATTATGTGGTTAAGGTTGGTATCTGTGAAACTTAGCAAATATTGTTCCTGAGCATTGCTGATTTTGCTAGCGTAATTATTAGCTCTTGGCAATAAGGAACACTTTTCTTTTGAGATCTTTCATAATCCTCTGTAGTTTTGTGTAAAGAGCTATGTTCAGGTAAAGTGGTAGTTCTCTGGAATACTCTGATTTTTTCAATCATTTACTGTGGTGGACAGGTTCCAGTGATTCTGCTTCTGGGTAGTCATTCTCTTGTATAATGCCCTCCCCTTCAATATATATGAGACCTGTAATTTGCTTAACCAATATTACAAAGGTGTTGGGATGTCACTCTTGGAGTTATCTTACATTATCATATAAGACCATCTGGCTAGATTTGATTTAGCCTCTGTTGCGGCTCTGAAGAAGCAAAGCACCATGAATTCTTGATTCTTCAAAGAATCATGCTGCCGCAAGAAAGTAAAATCTGACAACAAACTGAGCTAGCTTGGAAGCACACCCTTCCCCTGTTGAGTCTTTAGATGAGAAATACAGTCTTGACCAATGACTTGATTACAGTTTTGCAGGGAACCTAGTCACATGGTGCCTAGACTCCTGACCCACAGAAACTGTGAGACAATAAACATATGTTGTTTTATGCCACTAACATTGTGGTCATTTGTTACACGGCAATAAAAAACTAATACACACACCAAGAGCCTAATCCATCCAGACTTTTATATTTTATGCTGTTGGGGATAGTAAAGTAATATAAAACATAAAACATCTGCATAAAGAGCATTTGCAACTCATTAGTAAAGACCATGCCCAAACCAAAAATGACTTTGATAACTATGTAAGGTAATATATATAAGACATCTAGTTCTTCAGTATAACCATTTCCTCTTATCCCTGGGCATAGTCTAGACTACATTTCCTAGTCACCAGTGAAGTTAGGGGTGTCCATGTGGTTAGTGGAATGTGAACTGAATTAATATGGACTACTTTCAGTCTTAGTCCATAAAATCCTTCCATATGAACCTATTCATGTTGTCTCTGCTTTCAACAGTTGGATTTTGATACCAGGAAGCTTTTGGGAGACATGCTGAAGATGGTAGCATCTCTACTGGGCAACTCTCAGAATGACAACCCTCACCCTCACCAACTGGAACCATATTGGACTGTGTATGTTAGTGAGATAAACTTCTTTTATGTTTGGGGTCTATTGTTACATAGCACACGTGGTCTACCCTATTTTTCACACTTTTTGTTTTGAGATGGAGTTTCACTCTTACTGCCCAGGCTGGAGAACAACGGCATGATCTTGGCTCACTGCAACCTCCACCTCCCGGGTTCAAGTGATTCTCCTGCCTCGGCCTCCCCAGTAGCTGGGATTACAGGCATGCACCACCACACCTGGCTAAGTTTTGTATTTTTAGTAGAGATGGGCTTTCACCATGTTGTTCAGGCTGGTCTCAAACTCCTGACCTCAGGTGATCCGCCCACCTGGGCCTCCCAAAGTGCTGGGATTACAAGTGTGAGCCACTGCACCCGGCCATTTTCACACCTTTCTTTTTATGTTATTTGATATTTCTAAGTGAATTAAATATTATGACTACAAACAAATCAAAATGATAATAATTTTACTTTATGCTTTTCAAATTTCAAAACTACAGAAAAACCCTAGAGTTGATAAGGGAGAAGTGGGTTTCACACCGTCTTGAGAATTCTTGATTTATAAACCCAAATAAACTATCATTTTCTATTTGAAACTCTTTTATTTCATCATGAAATGTCCTAAATATATAATGTTATATATATATTTTAAACTTCATTTTATAATGGAAGTTTATACAAGGAAATTAAAATATCGATGGGCATTACAAAAAGGGCAAAATCAGGGCAAAAATATTACAGTGTCCCAAATCTAACCTGTAGTAATATGAAGTAATGAAATGATGCTTCAGTGGTTGGTTTAATCCTGGTAGTCTTTTTGGAAGATGTGAGTTTATAACTTGGAATACATAAAATTTGGAATAGATAAATTTGGAAAATTTGGAATAGATAACAGAATATAATTATAATTATATAAGGGAACACTGAAATAGATAAAATTGTGCATTCCAGTCTAAGCAAAGTGAGGACACCTTTTGGATGATGAAGGATTAACCATTCAGAGAATAACAATCTGTCTCAAAAAAATGTAATGGATAATACTGAGGAGTAAGGAGCATTGAGACAAATGGAACCATTTGTCTTAAGTGCTTAGAGTAGAGGTTTGGTCTTCATCTAATAGGGAAGCCAGTTGAGAATCACTTCAGAGAGGTCATTTAGTAGAAATGTGGTTTCAAACAACTGATTGGTACCTGGTAAGAGTGGACACTATGGTAGGAATATATAGAAGATAGATCCACTAGGACACTGCTGCAGAACTCTAAAACTGAGATGAAAAGATTCCAGATTAGACTGGTAGCTATGGAAATTGTACCTTCATGTTCACAAAGGAAATAAAAATGGAGAAATTACATGCCAGGTGAGAAGACTGCACAGGAAAACAGAAATCATCTTTTAAAAACATTTTCAGATTGGTTGAAAAAAGAGGAACAAAGGAGAACACAAGCCCCTTGACAAGTTTCAGGCGCTGGAGAGAGTAAGTGGATTGATTCATCACCTCATTCAGCTAGATTGAATGCGCCATATGTCCCAGAAGGTCTATGAGACACTGGGAATCCAAAAAGGAATAAAACTTTGTTCACCTCTTGAAGTTCCCCATCTGAGTGGGCTGGAGTGGCAGGAAGCTGTCACAGGGATATCAGGAAAGTATCATGGGGGAACAGAAGGCAGAACATCTGACTTTGCTCTTGGGCATCTGGGAAGGCATATCAGAGCACATGACATTTCTATTAGGTCTTAAAAGACTAGTCTAAACGTGTCAGGTGAAGCAGAAAATAAAAGGCATTTCTGGCCAAGGAACAGCATGTGCAGAGGCAGAGAGGTGTGAAAGAGTCTAGCTGGCTCCCCTGGTAATACGATCCCCGTATGTGAAGGTTAGGATGAGTGGAGGAGAATGGAGAAATTAGAGTCCAGAGATTCGGATTTGCTTCAAGAAGATCTGTAAATTCTATTTATGCTGTGTCAGTGAGGTTTTAAGATTTGTTTCCAAATCGTGTTATCAATTTACAGGCAAACTGGAATCTATATTATCTTTGGAAACTCGTCTCCCTTCCATGTATATCCCGAAACAAGATATACAAAACAGAAATCAACAAAGGGGAAAATTAAACTAGATATAATAAAACATAGAGGGAAAAATCAGAGATAGATAAGTAACTATCAAATTTTATAGAAGAGATGTGTGTACTGTCAAGTGATAACCAAATCACTGAAATACTAAAGAACTGTGACTGCAAATAAGCAAACTTAAACAAATGACCAAGCCACCATAACCTCCGAATGCCATGTCACTTGGCTGGGCAGGCTATTTTATCATTTGTGGATGGGTAAAGAGAAAGGAAGCGGCCTCATTCAGTTTACTTAGCTGCTCCCATCTGATTCATTCTTTGATGCCATAAGCCAGTTACTCTAAATCTGATGGCAAATGAGAAATGAGCATGGGAGAGCTTGCAGTGAAAAAAAAAAGCCAAGCAAAGAAAGGTGAGAAGGATGTTAGCAGTATGCAGAAAAGGTTTGAGAACCAGCATGGCTATGATAAAGGGGTAGGGAAACAAAGGTCTAGTCCCTTCTGGGGTAAAACAGTAAAAACCAAAATTAGGAGAAAGGAGGCAGACACAGGCTCAGGTCTTTTCCACTTGAATCTTGACCACAACAGAAGAGAACTCAGGCCAACTGCACAGAACATAAAGAAAGCCTACTCTTCTATTAGATACTGATGAGAGGGAGAGAGAGGGATAGGGAGAGGCAGGGAGGTGGGCGGGAGGAGAGAGAGAGAGAGAATATGAATGAGAACTGCTTCCAGCTTGTCTTGTTTTTTTCTTATGAACAAAGATCTCTTTCTTAGAGCTGTTAACTATTCTCAGAACCCTAAAGAGGTGTGTCAAACTCTCGCTCAATGCAGAGCAGGCTCAAATAAGATAAAAAGGTACTTCACTCAGAGGGTCTGCCCTCTCTCTCCACTTCTTAGGAGAGCAGAGGACAGCATGCATGAAACTGCTGCTTAAGGAGCAATGTCACCTTTCTGTTTTAGGGGAAAGTTGTGAACATTGTGGCCTTTTAAAGAGGATTAGAGAAGATAGCTTGCTTCCTAAGAATTTCTCTTCCCACTGTTCTCTCACTTTCAAAGTGCCAATTCCTTGTGATGATCATGCCAGACCTGCAGTTGGTCAATGAGTGTCATTCACTGAATACACAAGAATCAGGTTTTATGACAAAGAAGGACAAGTGCTTGCCTTCACAGACCTCTTCTCTGAGGATCTCCAAATGTAAGAATCAGATACGCACTCAAGGATCAACATCTAGCCTTGTGCCTCTACATCTTTTTTTAACAAGTAACAGAATTGGTTTTTCCAAACAAATCCTTAATACAATTTCAATATCCCAATCAGATAAAAGTATAACTAGGAAAAGCCTCACCTCTGTCCTTCCTCTCTGACATCCACCCCTATCACAGTAGCCTTCCCAGCATTTCAACTGAACCCAGGGTCTCAGTTTTAGAGTCCCTGACCTCACCTAACATGCTTTTTTTTTTTTTTTTTTTTTTTTTTTTTTTTTTCCTAGAGGGAAAACTAAAGCTCAAAGAGGAGGCTAATTTGGTTGTAGGAATCAGGGAATGGTGTCATAGGAAGGATGTAATAATTGGAATCGGGAGATTTCATCCAAACTCTCTCTGTAATTGACTATTTGATTTTGGAAAGTCCCTCAAGGGCCTTTGTCCCCTCATTTCTGTAGCTATCAGGCTGTGATGGAGGACTTCCAGTGGCCCTTCCATGTACAATATTTTAGAAATCTGTTGATTTTCCTAACCCTTAGCTTATGTCAGAATAAGCTTCATCAAGTGAAACATTCCAATGCTTCAGAAGTCAGGTTGGTGACAGCTTAACTGACGATGCATAGTGGTAATATCAGAAAGGGGGAAGATGTACGCTTAATAATAAAAACAGGATGAGATCTTCATCACAGAATACCTCACATGGATCTCGGTCTCTCATAGTAGAAGCGGGGGAGGGAGAGGGCAATGGAAATGTTCAATGTGGGATTTGCTGGGAGCATTTTAATCAAAGCTTAATCAAAGAAAGAGACCCAGGCATTAACCCAGTCTGGAAAGCATCAGACAGACATACAAACAATTCATTGAATATTATTCATACCAAGTTCCCCAAACTTTGCCTGATGATCAAATCCCCTAGATTGTTTATTAAATATATAGATTCTTAGGCCTGTTGGGACTTTTGATTTCGTAGGTCTGTCGCTTATTTTTCTCAGGCGCCACAGTTGATCTAATGATCAGGCAAGTATGGGAAACGTTGTGTTAGTAGAAACCCTATCTCTTATTATTTATGAAAAAAAGAGACCAATATAACTTACGCATTAGTCATGTTGTTAATCAAAGCTATTGGTGATTGCTGACAGATACAATAAAACTGCCAATGGCTTTACCTAAGGTCATATTAAGAGAAGTTTCCCTTTGTAACTGAAGTTCACAGATGGTGTATATTTAGTTCTAGGATATATGTATTTTTAATATCTTCTCTGCCATTTGACTGCATCTGATTGACCTCACTGCAACCCACAGAGGAGGCAGATTTAGAAGCAAACCAGTATGACAGGGAAATAGCCCAATTATGCCGAGCCTTGATGTTCTCCTAGCAAAGCAGATACATGCAGCATATTAAGACACAAAGGAAAGTGGGAGGTACTGGGTGAGTATTGTTAGATGGGAAAGATGAAAGGACAGCAATTATTCTAATCATCTATGGAGAGGGTGCTGTAATGCTTCCTATAGTTGACAAGTGATGCATAATAGCTAATAATTTTAACTAGTCTTTACAAAATATTTCTGGAATAGAAACTAACTTTTCTTGGGCTAATGAAAAGTATTAATCGTTCCCTGATTAAACAGTAGGCAGCCCAGTCTTTTTCAGTATCCCTCACTCAGGATGAAGGAGAAGAACAGGGATTACCAGAGGCCCAATGTCTGACTTTGAATGGTATCTGTTTTATTTGGGTAAATGATCATTAGTCTCTGTATCATTTCCTATGAGTTTTTTTGCCTTCTTTTTCTCCAGATCTTACTATGTTAAAACTCAGATTTAGGAAAACTGCCCATACAAGAAATTCATCTATCATGACTTAAAGATAAATGTCTGTAAAGTGACTTCCAGTAAACAGAAACAGGAGCACCTTTCTTTGTAGTCTCAAAACAATATGCACATAAGTCTAGATTTATAACCTTTACTAAAAAACCACAACACTTCTTACATTACATTAGTTTATTTACCTTATTCCTCCTTCAACACACACACACACACACACACGCACACACTCACCCCTAAGATAACTGACAGAAAACCAAACATGGGGGGCCTAATATAAAGAAAGTCCTCACTACATGTCTGATGAGTGAAGAATGATGAAAGAATGAATGAACAAATGAACAAATAAATGAGTCAATCCATAGCATGACATTACCTTGTTCCTAGAAGCAAATTTTCTTTTGGTATTCTAGTCCCCTAGATTAGGGTGGCTGGTATGAAGGGAGATAGATGATCAAAATTGCACTGGTTATCATCTCTAATTTTCATCTAATGTCACAAAAACATTCATTGCTCCAATCCTTTATTCTGTCATTCAGTGACTATTTATGAAGGGTTCACTATGAGCCAGGCAGTGTTTTGGATGCTGAAGTTACATCAGTGATTTAAACAGTAACATTCCCTTTCCCTTTGATACTTTCATTCAAAAGTGAGGCAGATATTAAACAAGTAAGCATATGATAATTACAGACTAATACTGGACAGAATGAAGAGATGTGGGACAGTGGGACTGGTGGAGGGAGAGAGCTTACTAAGATGATTAAAAAGGTCATTTTAAGGAGGTAACATCTGAGCTGACATCTCACTATGTATAAAACAAGGAAAAGCCAGCTCTGGTGCTGAGGGAAGAAGTTTTCCAGACAAGAGAAAAGCCCAAAGCTAGAACAAACCAGGCATGTTTGACAAACTGCCCAGGGTGTGGTAGATGTGGAGGAAAGTGGTAGATGAGGAGGATGTTCTGGAGGGTATTGAGAGGTAGGATCAAACAGGGTCTTCAAGGCCTTGGTAATGCACTGAGAGTGGATTGGTAATACAATATAAAGCTACATGAGAATTTTAATTGGGGGTGGTGTGGTAATAAAGCCTGATGACATTTTTAAAAAATACCATTCTGGCTTCTTTGAGGAGAAAAGATTGGCGGGGAGTGGGAGTGTTAGAAAAAACTAGAAAGAGGAATTCAAGTCCACCCTGGGCAACATAGTGAGACCCCCATTTCTATAGAAAGAAAAAAAGTTAACTGGGCATAGTGCTGTGTGCCTGTAGTCTCAACTACTCAAGAGGCTGAGACAGGAGCATCACTGACCCCAGGAGTTTGAGGCTATAGTGAGCTATGATTGTGCCACTGTACTCCAGCATGGGACACAGAGCAAGACTCTGTCTCTTAAAAAAAATAAAATAAAAGATCGGAAACAAACGTACCAGGTGGAAAGTGTCTGCAACAATTCAGGTAAGAGATGACTTGAGTGACTTCGAGTAGTAGAGATGGAAGTGAGGAGCATGGTACTGAGTTGCAGTGAGAAGTGGTTGAATTTGTAATGTATTTGGGAGGCAGATTCTATAGAACTTCATATGAACAAACTGTGGGCACGAGGAAAGGGAGGTATGAGTTCTAAGTCTTTGGATCACGCAACTGATGGATGTTGGAATTACTGAGACAAGGATCACCCTGTAAGGAGCAGGTTGGGGAATCAAGAATTCCATTTTGGACCTGATGCTTTTCAGATGCCTAGTGGGTATCACAGTCGAAGCTGTTCACACATGTAGTCTCACATGTGAGTCTCCCGCTCAGGTGAGCCAAGGCTGGCAATCTCAATCTGGAGTAAGCAGGAAAGAAATGATCATTTCATAGACAAACCTTCCCCAAGGGATCCTCGATAACAGCATCTCACCACGTATAAAAACCCAATGTGCAATAATAACACAGAAGTTAATAGTTCCCAGGAATAAGTAGGTTTATGAGATGAATTAGTGACTAATGTTTAACTTGAGTCTATTTTTAGCCCTTTTCTCATAGAATGCACGTTCATTATAGAAAACTTGGTAAATGTGTATTTAAAAATATTATAATTCTAGCACTCAGATATAACTATTTTAAACACTTTGTTTTAAACACTTTGGCACATGTTCTTCCTGTTTTTTCTTTTTTTGAGACAGAATCTCGCTCTGTTGCTTAGGCTGGAATGCAGTGGCATGATCTTGGCTGACCACAACCTCTGTATCCAGGGTTCAAGTGATTCTCTTGCCTCAGTCTCCCAAGTAGCTGGGACTACAGGGGTGCACCACTATACCCAGCTAATTTTTGTATTTTTAGAAGAGACAGGGTTTCATTATGTTGGCCAGGCTGGTCTTGAACTCTTCACCTCATGATCCTCCCACTTCGGCCTCCCAAAGTGCTGGGATTACAGGCATGAGCCACCGTGCCCCGTCTCATTCTGGCTTTTTAATTCACTAAATCTAAAAGTATATATTAAACTTAGATGTGGTCACATCCTATTTTAGGCACTGGAAATTCAGTGACAAACAATATTTAAAAAGTCACTGACGCCTGGGGAGCCTATGTTCTAGTGTGGGGAGGCAGAAAAACAAACCAACCAAAGCCCAAGTCAAAAGATATTAATAGTATGGCTGATGATAAAATCTGTGGAAAAAAGTAAGGCAGAGTAAGGGAGGAGAAATTGCAGGGAGATGGGATAAGGAAGAAAGGCTAATGAAACTGAATGAGCTAGAGAAGTCTTCATTAATCAGGTAACGTTTGGAGGGAAGTGGGAAAGGATTGAGTGGAAGGGCCGTACAAAAGTATCTGGGATGGGATGCTCAGGTCAACAAGAGCAAAGGCTCTGAGGTAGGAACAAGATCAACCTGTCTGGAGAATAGTAAAGAGGTCAGAATGGTTGGGGGATCATGGTTCCTTGGTTCACAAACAAAGGAGTCAGGATAAATAATTCTGTTTACGCTCTGGCTTCATCACCTCCAACAGCATAAGCAACAGATTAATTGTACTTCTTCTTGGTCCCAAGACAGTGAACTATTGTATGTTGAAATCTTCTCTGGAATACTAAGGTTAGAGTTAAGAACCCAAGGTCCGGACCAGGTTTAAGCTCTGCTCTGCCACTTATCACACATATAAGCTTGGAAAAGTTACTGCAGTCTTTCAGGCCTGTTGGCTCCCCTCTCACCTAGTCCCAACTTTGTGGGGTTATGGTGGAGGAAGTAAATGGATTAATACCCATAGAGTGTTTAGAACAGTGTTTATCACCTGGCAAAGGCTCAATTCATATCCACTGCTATTATTATTGCCATTGAAATGCCCTCTCCCATGCTGGGCTGTAACTCCTTGAGGACTTCATCTGCTTTTGGATCTCCAGGACCTAGTCCAAGGCCTGACAAGGGTCTGGTGCTGAGGACGTGTTAGTTGAACCAATCTGAATTCTACGTGGAGCCACATAGTCAATCTAGTCAACTAACTTACTATCACAGTTTTACCTCTAATTTTAACTCACTCCAAAATCAACACTTAGATTAAGGAACACTGCTCATTAGGCCCATCAATCTAAACACACTATAATTATAGCAAAGGCTATTTCACCCAGTGTTCTGTAATTGGGACTCCTATTCACTAGCACTTTTTCACATTCTTACAATGATCACTGATGTTCATAATGACAGCCCTGGGACAAAATCCTTCCGATTCACCAAGAATGACTACGCTGTGTTCTATCTTGCTGAGGGCACTTCACTGTGTGAAGTGGATGGTAATTCAGGGAGAATCTATTTTCACCAAAGATCAGATTTTTTGGAGTATGCCACTCTTTGATCAGATCAGACAACTGCTCTTACTGTGCTAGTAACTAGATGACCAAGGATTTACAGCTCACAGTTGTCGTGTGTGTGTGTGTGTGTGTGTGAGAGAGAGAGAGAGAGAGAGAGAGAGAGACAGAAACGGAGAGAGAGAATTAAGTTCCAATTGGGCCTGTAAAGGGAATTGTTATCTGATTTCTTTTTCTTTCCTTTTGTCAGTATAAAACTTTGTAAATTAATCTACCAAAAACACTCCTCCTTCCAGAACAGTGGATTACAAACATCGTTTCCTCCACCTCTTAAACCCAAAATTAGTGCAAGGTAACAAAACCCCAGCATTGCTCAATGTTTGCCCTCAAGCATTTAAATTTCAGTTGACTATTTTTTTTTAATTATTATTTTAGTACTTGACTACTTGATAGAGATGACACCTTTTAAAGATAAAATAAATACCATCAACTTTGATCACTGGGTGTATGGCTTTTTCTCAAGATGTTAATTTAATCTGGGGTGGAAATAGAATAACACCATCATTGTAAAGGTCTTCATAAATTATGTAAATTATTTATCAAAAATACTATTACCTAAATAAAAAACCTTTTGGAAGATTATTCAATTACTAGCTGTGCAACTTTGAGCAATTTTCCTATCTATTATGTGTTTCAGTTTTCTTATCTGTAAAATAGTATTAATAATCAGTCCTACATCACAGGGTTGTTGCAAGGATTAAATGTAAAATGCTTAGAAGAACAGTATCTGACATGTAGTAAGCACTCAATAAATGTTAGGCATTATTCATATAATTTGCCCCAGAATGTACATACTTTAACAGGAGTAATGGGTCTTTTGAGGGCCCTTTATATCATATGTAATAAGGATTCTGGATTGCTAGAAGATGTGGAGTTTCAAAAAGAAAAAAAAAGTAGAAAGAAAGAAAAGAGTTCCCAACTGCAGCTGCTGCATTTGCCTGTTCTTGATTTGAGAATCTGAATTCAGAACTCTGACTAGGCATGCCATCCTTGTTCCTAAGGGATAAAGGAAGCTGTGTTAGTTCTGTTCTTTTTTCAACACATTTATCTTTGAAGCAGAAGTGGTGCTTCTTTTTCTTCAGTGGGAGTGATCTCAGTTGCTTGGAGACAAAGCAGAATCAATGACAAGGCAGGCCTTGGTGGCCCAAGCACATGCTATACCCTGGCCCTCCAGCCTCAGGAACAGTTCTAGGCTACTGTGTCTGTTTGCAGACTTTTAAAATAATGAGCCCAAAGTAGTAAAATATCCAATGCATAAATCAGAGTTAATAGCCAAGAAAATGACTGATGTCCAAGTTCAGTGGAGAAAGGAAAGTTAGAAAAGATAGTATTGATCTGACAAATATAAGTTTAGATAATTCTTTCAATTAAAAAGTATTTGTGGATTATCACAGATTAGAAGAAACTAAGGAGACAGGACAACTACATAAAATGTGGTATACTGGATTGGATTCTGACACATACAAAGGACAGTAGTCGAAAAATTGGAATTATCTGAGCAAATTGCATGGTACAGATGTTAACTTCTTAGTTTCAAACCATGTATCATGGTTACATAATATTGTAACGGTAGTGGAAGCTGAGTGAAGGGTTTAAAGAAACTATATAATCTTTACAACTTTTCTGCAAATCTAAAATTATTTCATGATAAAAAGTTTAAAAAACTATATTTCTGGGTGAAATATACTTCAGACTACATATATAAACTGACCTTCAATAAAAGGGCAACTGCAACCCCTGTTTTGCTCTATTTTAAAATAGTACCCATTTTGGTCCCTTGCATAAAAGATGCATCTTAATGACGTTTCATGCAAGGCTAGTAAGAAAGATGGTGTTGGAGGATGACCATGTTTAATGAAACTGCAACTCACTTTTCACCTCTCTTGCTCTCTGTATATAACCAGTTTTCAAGTTTCTGGGAGATTCTTTGAAATTTTCATGTAATAGGAATAGTCTTCCCAGAGTTACTGACTCCCTTTAGGAGTCAGAGTTTCTGAAAATGTAGCCATTTCTCAGATGAAACAGGAGGCTAATGAAGACAGTCCAATCTATTAGGGTAGACAGTGATTATTCATTTTTATGTTAGATGGCAAATCTCTTGATGTCATAAAGAAATGGTTTTGTTTGGTTTTAATGATCTATATCTGTAGGTTTACTGTTTCAGGTTCAAACATAGTCAAATCTCAATAAACTGGTGAGAGAATTAGTATCAACACCAACTATACATTTAATGCATACTTGTTAAGATTTCAATTAAAATACACTTTTTATACATTCATTCAAGAAACATTGATGGAACACCTACCATGTGTACAAGGATGGGCAAGAAGACTAGGACCCCCATATTCAAGGAGCTTAAAGTCTGACAGAGAGATCTGGAGAAGTAAGAAATTGGAACAAATTGGTCACTGCTATGACCAGCCTTTGTCATTCAGTATACAGCAGAACCTTTGTAAAGTTAATATAGACCTTGTGAAAACCTTTGTTCAAACACAATGGTAATACTTGCTTTATAATATTAATCTGAGTAATGATATTCAAATGATACCAAATTTCATGGGAATTTTCAAGGAACGAAGAGGCTTTGAGTTGACATTCCAAAACTGCCTTCCTATATATTATTAATGGATGGAGTAGTCACTTTTTACAGTCCCAGAAAGCACAGTATATCATAGTTAGACTAAAATCCATACCCATTCATCCCATGGTAGAGTGTATTTCAGACTTCATTTGTAAACTAGCTTTAGGACAACTTCAGGCACTATGCTTTTTTTCTATATGTTTGACTCTTTTCTAACTACCCAGCTATGCTGGAAGGCATACCACATTTGTTCAAATATTTTTGGATGCTTGTCCAATAGAAGATTCCAGGAGGCATCTATCAAGGAGACATTGTCACCAGTGTAGCTCCTGTAGGTACTGTCCTGGGCTAAAGCCCTTCTGTAAATCTCTAAATACATTCTGAATGTATGGCTTTCAAGCTTTCAGATTCTATTCTCTTGCTTTGAATTGTCTGTTGTACTCATTAATTATCTTTCAGTGGAGGGGAAAAAAAAATCTCTATCAATTTCCCTAAAGCTCCAGCCCTTTCTTAGGATTCACCAAGAAAAGCAATTATCTTTCTGTGTGGTATTGATCTGTCTGGATATTGCCTCCCAGTGGATCATCCATTTAGTCCTAGAATTTAAAAATCTTCACAATACCAACTTCTGTGTCACCACTTGAATTAATGTCATTCCTCATCTGCTGGCACCCCACCATTGATCCAGTTCAATATCGCACTGAGCTATCTCACACCGGCATCTTACACATGAAGGTAAATACTTTGCTGTTCATGTCGGGCATATTTTTGGCATTTCTTCATTTGACACCAGTTAAGACCCTAAACATTTTCTAGCCAATGAATCTCCAACATTAAAACGTGCTTTCTGGAAGGAAACAGGTGAGATGCTTGAGTAAAGCATGGCACAATTGACGATGTCAGAGTATTTCCAATGCATGATTGATAGAAGTGAGTGAGGAGTATCTGGCCATGGAAAGTGAAAAATAATCTTCTGAGACTTTACATAATTCACCATACCAATAAGGTTCTTTGAAAATTTCATTTATAAATATATTCTAGAAAATGATACATTAGCCAGGCGCAGTGGCTCATGCCTCTAATCCCAGCACTTTGGGAGGACAAGGCAGGTGCATCACTTGAGGTCGGGAGTTTGAGATCAGCCTGGGCAATGTGGCAAAAACCCATCTTTACTAAAAACACAAAAGTTAGCTGGGCATGGTAGTGCGTGCCTGTAATCCCAGCTACTCAAGAGGCTGAGGCAGGAGAATCACTTGAATCAGGTGACAGGGGTTGCAGTGAGTCGAGATCAGGCCACTGCACTCCAGCCTGGACAACAGAGTGAGACCCTGCTCCCCGACCCAGCAAAAAAAGAGAGAATGATACATTAGCATTAAAACTGAATATGTTGCAAAGTCACTTTGAAAAGACAGCCCTGGAGAATAGGGACCTACTGACAAATTTAAGTTTTTCCTTGACTTACTGATACATATAATTATGTTTAGGGTGATTTTCTAGCTAATCAACTATTTTCTCAGTATTAAAATTTAAACTAAAATTTTAGTTAATTTTTTTGGAGTTTGGATACCCACTAACTCAAGAGTTGAGAATTCTGGATATTCATTCTGATTTGGCCAAGCAAATTTAACAATAACATAAAAAGAGTGGTACCTTCCTGACGTGGGCTTTCTAGTTCAGTATGTGCTAACTAACAACTTACAGGCATTCATCTATCAGAAAGCAGAAAGGTGCTCACTTAGTATTGGTCTGAGTCACAATTATAATTTGTAATTGCCAGTTGGTTATGTTTGTCAGAGAATTGTCTTCTAGAGACATTTGTAACTTTAGAATGATTTTTTAAATAGCAAAACAAATTGGAAGAAGTAATATTTAAACAGAATAAGATTCTTCTTAACGCTTACATATACTGTAACTGAATTTAGTATTTACTTCATACAAAGGAGATTGCCCTGCCTAAACCAAATTATATATTCTGTGGAAAGTCTTGCCACTAATTGGCAACACTTTGCTCATTGGTATTTGCTCATTGGTATTTGGAGATAGATTCATTCTTTCTCTCTCTCTTTCTCTCATACACACATACACACACACGCACTTTTTTATTTTAGGGTGAAAAAGAGCCATTTCTTTCTTTTTTTTTTTTTTTTTGAGACAAAATGTCATTTCTTTACAAGGCACATTAGTGCCTCTTTGGAAAAATGTTGAGGTTCTGCTAGTAAGATATAAGTCTCAAGATTTTACCAACTAAGCACCAATGTTTTCCCCAGAACGTACCTGGATTTCTCTCTTGTTAGTAAAGGTAGAAATCATTTAAGACATGTGAATGGAGAAGCTGTAAGACAATCTCTTGATTTCATCTTATCACTTTCCACTCTAGTGGCTAGTGTGATACAAGGGTGCCACAGAATAGAAAAACATGGAGGCTGAGTGATTCACTGAGCAGATTGTGTAGGCATCAGGAAATCCCAGTTAGGAAAAAGAACCTGGGCTTTGGCTGTAGGCAAACTGGATTCAAATTTTGCCTCAGCTACTTGTGAGCAGCAAGCATGGTGGCAAGTCACTTAAACTCACTACATTTTGGATTCTAACTTGAAAAATCAGGACAATAGTTCCTATCTTTGCAATCTTTCAGGGAGTTATAGGAGAAAAAACAAAACAAAACACATACAGACATACTCACATACATATCACCCTGGCACTCAGCCAATGCTTGTTAAGTAATAGTTATTTTTAGTAACAAAATAGCACATCATTTGAAGGATGTTTTCATTCTTTTTTTTTAATTTGTGAGTACATAGTAGGTGTATATATTTATGAAGTATGTGAGATGCTTTGATACAGGCATGCAATGTGCAATAATCACATCATGAAGAATGCAGTATCCATCTCCCTCAAACACTTATCCATTGAGTTGCAAACCATCCAATTACACTCTTTATTTTAAAATGTACAGATGAGTTATTATTGACTATAGTCATCCTTTTATGCTATCAAAAAGTTCTTATTCATTCTTTCTATTTTTTTTTTTTTTTGTACTCATTAACCACCCCACCTCCCCAACCCCACTTCCCTTCCCAGCCTCTGGTAACCATCCTTCTCTTCTCTATGCCCATGAGTTCAATTGTTTTGATTTTCAGATCCCACAAATATATAAGAACATATGATATTTGTCTGTCTGTGCTTGGCTTATTTCACTTAACATAATGTTCTCTAGTTCCAGCCAATCATTGCAAATGACTGGATCTTATTATTTTTTTATTACTGAATAGTACTCCATTGTGTATATGTACCACACTTTCTTTATCCATTCATCTGTTAATGGACACTTCTGTTGTTTCCATTCATTAGCTATTGTGAACAGTGCTGCAACAAACATAGGACTGAAGATACCTCTTTGATATACTGATTTTCTTTCTTTGGGTATTTACCCAGCAGTGGGATTGATAGATCATATGGTAGCTCAATTTTTTAGTTTTTGAGGAACCTCCAAACTGTTCTCTATAGTGACTGTACTAATTTACATTCCAACCAACAGTGTTCAGGGGTTCCCTTTTCTCCACATCACCACCAGCATTTGTTATTGCCTATCTTTTGGGTATAAGCCTGTTTTTATTCTCACTGAATATTTGAATTGAGTTTGTACCTCACTTGGAGCTTTCTAATGAAAGAGAAATTACCAGATATTTGAAGGGGTATCTATTTGCTTCTGGTAAAGGGTTTTCCTCCCTTCGAGGTTAATTATCGCCTACACTCCAACTCATTTCCATAGATGTTTACATTTGTGATCAATTATGTAAAATATAATAAAGAGGAAATCCAAGAGGGGCTTTACAAAAACAAGACTCTGAAAGGAGGTCCTTCATGCTTATTCTAGGCTATCCTTTGAGTGAAATGAGCCCGGTGTCTGTAGTAGGTGGTTCCATACTAATACAAATGCTCAATTATTTGGTATACCTGTGTAAACTCCACAAAGATTTTTTCCTTCTCAGCCAGAAGCAAGGCATGCCTTGAGGGCCACCCAATTGGACTAGTGTGCTATTGGCACCAATTCAGGAGCAGAGGAAACACATTATACATCCTTGGAGAATCACCTCCTCTATGCAGTTCATTATATAAGCAGGTAGGAAAGCATGAGAGGAGAAAATATAAGCCATGAGAGCACTGGGGCTGAAGATATACCTTGGAAGGAAAGGGTGTGGAAACTTGTAAAGAATATTATTTAATCTTGGTACAAGCAGATAGGCCGACACAACCCAGCTTCTAAATTGGACACTGTTATTTAACAATCGTATATGTTTTATGCATTCTCTTTCACTATGTTCACTTTTCCAAAATAATGACAGTCTACTATGTGCCAAACATGGTGTTATGCACACTGCATATGTGATCATATTTAATTTTCATAACATTCCTACAACATATAGATTATAACCTTAAAGTACTGATGAGTAAGGGATGGGCATCTATCTGCTTAAGGGTACTCTAGAAGGAAAAAAGAGAGAGCTAGGTTGAAACCCAAGTTGTTCTGATTCCGAGATCAAGATAACATTGAAAAGATGCCTTGTTGACTTATTTTGGGATCCTCCAAAGAAATCATTCTAAAAATCTTATACTTCCTTCAAGTCCCTAAATCTACTTTGCCCCTGTTGATTAATGATCTTAAAAATTTTTTTACTGAGAAGTTTAAGACACTTAGATATGAATTTTCTTTAATTTCCTCCTCAGAGTTTCTGGTCAATGACCCAATTCTTGCATTCTTTCTTGCTCCATAGGAAGAGCTCCAAATCATCACCAGCATTTGTTCTGGTGGTGATGACATTAAACCATCTACTGTTGTTTTTCTCTCACCCTTCCCTGCCTTCTTTTGCCCCAGCTTGGTTAATTTTATCCACTTCTGCTCCCATGCATTGTCAATTTCTGCCTTTGTACTGGCTCCTTCTTTTGCTTCAAAATATTCTTGTATTTCCTTTATCATCAGAAAACACACACACACCCTTGTTGCCACCCTACTACCTTGGAAGAAGAGGTATTTGAGCTGCAATCTCTTGTGATAAGTAAGACATATGTAGTTCCCATTTTTCTCATATAAAAAAAAACTGTCACAAGTTAAGTAGCTCTTCATCAAGACCCTATAGCTCTGTGATGGCAGAGCTAGAAATGAAACTCAGGTCTTCTGATACTCAGCTCAGAACACTCTTTCTCTGTTCAAACCAATTGCCAATCAGTGTCCATGGGTGACCAGTTTTAAGATGACCTCTTTCAGGTAAGGTGACTGCAGCAAATTCTACTTCACTTTTGTCTCTGGAGCATGGAGCTTGCCTCATATGTGTAACACAGCTGCCATGATCAGTGATGTATCTCTATCACATCTCCCAGGCATGGTAATCTGTCCTCCCAGGTATGAAGGCCCATTAATAACCCTCTGGGGGAGGGAGGCAGTATCCCAGATGCAGTCCTGTTGCATGATGTGCTCTGTATACGAAGTTCCCAAAATCATAGCTAACATGCCATCTAATGTGTTGTAACACTCATTGTTTCTCAGCCTCTCATAATATACAACCAGCCAGCAAGTCCCTTATCATTTAATAACACTCCTTGCTTGATACTGAAAGCTGGAGAAAATGGAAACACTCCAAGGGAGTGGGAAAAGCTAGTTAGGTGCAGAAGCTACTAAGGTTGTAACACAGGCTCTCACACAACTGAGAGTTCAGACAAATGAACAGATACCCCTGTAACTCTACAGCTGCCATTATCCTCAGACTGGGTAGACTTCTGGAGGGACAGATGCCCCATGCACAGAGAGGAGATGCTTTGCTTTGGGAACAGGAAGAAAAAGGAAACCATGGAATCCGTGTTCCTGCTCAGCTACATAGGGTTTTGAGTAGTAATTTTCATCTTGAAAGGAAATGCAGTTTGATCTGGGACACTGAATTGGGAGTCTGTCCTGGGATTCAGGACTGATTTTGACCCTAAACACAGACCTCAGTGTATGTTTTTGTAAAGTGGGTGGGAAAATGCCTTTCACTGTGTAGCACAGGAACACTTTACAGAATGAAATGCAATGCAATGATATGACAGACTGTGCTTAAGCTTTCAGGAGGAATTAGAATAAAATAATAATAACAGCTAACATAAAAAGGACCATTAGCGTGGGATCAGGCAGTGAGCCGAGGGCTTTACAGGTGTCATTTAATGCTCACATCAACTCATATGGAACTTTTTTTATCCCCAATTTCAACTGATGAGGAAACGGAGTCATAGAGAAGTAATTTGCCTAAAGTCTGCTATTCAGTGATAGGGTCAGGATTTGAACCCAGGCAATCTGGCTCCAGAACCTTTGCTCTTCTTGCTGAAGATGTTTGCTATTGAATCAGAAGCTTTGGATTTTATCTTGGGGTGTGTGCAGGAGAGAGAGAGAGAAAGAGAACCCGTAAAGAGAATTTAATAGAAGGGGGCACAAAAGAGTAGAGATTACTTAGGCAAACAACATTTCACGCTGGTCATTGATTCACCCTCTCCTTCTTTATCATTCATTCAGGAGCTCAGTCCCCATTTTCCTGATGTTCCAGCTAAAACGGAACACTAGGTATTTTCTGCATGCGTTGAAATCTGATAAATTAGAAGGCTGGTATTTTACACCCAGCTTTCTCATTATCCAACTCTGTAACCTTAGGTAGGTAAGTCACTGCACCTCCATATCTTCATATCTAAAATGAGTGTTTGAACTAAATATTATCTTACGGGCTCTGCAGTACATAACCATTCATACTGGGCTTCCTCCTGGGAACTGCTGAGGTTGACGGCTCCGTTTGTCACCACGGTTTTCCCACCAGAGCAGGACTCCAAGGTGGTCTCCAAGGTGGGGTGGGCATCCACAGGGGTGCCAAGGTTGGTTCACAGGAATTCAGGGAATAATACTGGGACATCTGTTTATCTAATTTTATGTTTTAAAATGCCTGATGTTTCTCTGTGTGACAATATAAGCAATGTGTGTATACTACATACATATATACATATTTTTAATTGGTGCAGAGTTAATTTTTTTCTAGTATGTGTAAACAACCAAAAACATTTGGAGACCCTGGCACTAGGGAGTTAAATTGGGCCTTGGCTCTTTGCAGGGCCCTCAGAGGCTGTTACTCAATTTACTGTATTGATGAAATGCAGAAGGACCTGGACTCGAACTTGAAGCTAGCAGCAAGACAGTTTACATGGCAATTGGTTTTCTTCATTGTAAAATTAAATGTTTAATGATGTTTCTTAATTCCAAGCCACAAAGACAGGTCTAATAATATTAATATTAATAACAATAACAATAATACAGGTTTAAGAGCTCGTGTACTATGGAAAAAAAACCCATCTTATTACATAGACGTATTTGAAGCCTGGATTTGTAAAGAAAATCTTACTCTAAAGGACAGGTTCAAGCATCAAATGGAAGCCAAAATTCTCTCTGAGAAAAATCATCATTTCCCCCTTAAGCTTCCAGGATTGTTCTAACAGTATGTTAAAATGTTGACAGTGCCCCGTTAGCTTTTCTACCATTTTGTCTATTTTCTGAGTCACAAAATAGATTAAGTTCAATTTCAAGGTAATCCTCTCCCTTGATTTCCCTCTCTAAAATCTGATACTCACAGTAATACCTGGGATATGATGTGCTATTCTGACCTCCCTAGTTTAGGAAGGATATTAAAATATCAGAGAAGCTACACAGATAGGCACACACTCACACAAAAGGAGTGCTACAAAGGCTGGAAGATAAAGCATGTGAGGAGAGGTGGTGAGAGCTAAATGTATAAAGTCTGGCAAAGCAATGACTCCAGGGGACTTGATCACAGCCTATAAATACCTTCAAGGTAACAATATAATTGAAGGGAAAGAATTATTCATAGTCTCAGAAGATGATATAACTTGAAGCAATGGCCTAAAGCAATGGAAGAAAAAAATTTAGTTGAAATTTTCAGGAGTTGGGAGGTGGTGGGGAGAAGAAATTCTTTACTCTCTGAAGGATGAAACAGGCAAAGCAATCCCTAGAGGAAGCATTTGAAGTGTTTTGACACAGACAGTTCAAACCCCTGGAATAAAAGCAAGGATTAAAATGGTGTTCCTTAATATTCTTACCAGAATTCAGAGCTCTTAAATGCACCTCTGAAAGATTGCCCCCTTCAGAGAACTGCTAAGTAATCAGAGATTCATATAAAGACCCCTAATTAGAGAACAACCAAATAAATAAATAAATAAAATAGCACACCAATATTGTAAAATTATACATTAAAATATAGGAAACATGAATATTATATGTAATGTCATATTTTAAGAAGAATAACCAACTTTTCTCAGAAAAGACAATAAAATATTCATCAATAAATTACAATTCCATGCTCAATATGAAAGATCTTAAAAGAACACAAAAAATAAGTTGAGCTACTGAGTCAAAATCATTCAATGTGTTATGCTACACAGCAAATTCTATGTACAAAAGATCTGAATATGTGGGCCCCAAATGTTTCTGAGTAGGCAAATATATTCCTTTAAGATAGTAATGTAAAAGTCAACTTCTAACCTCTTCAAAACTAAATACCAAAAATAGCTGTGACTTCGAAAACGTTCTGGAGTGCTGTTTACATATAATAGGTGAAGGTGTGACCCCAAATTGTGAACACAAGTTCTGTGTGAGAGAAAGCACAAAACCAAATGTCTCCAGGGGTCAGGCAGATGGATGAAGCTGAGTGAAGTGACAGGGAGTGGGTGGAGATTGCAGGGCTTAAAAGAATGTCCATAAAAATGGCAATGGCTCCTGAACTCCAGTTGACCAATGCTATGAATAACACTGGCCCAGGAGAGTTAAACCTTCCGATTTGCAAAAAGAAACTAGACATGTCAACTTGTATATGAAATATCTGCATTTAAAAATATATTTGTGCATTGGAGGAGGTTTAAAGAATACCAGCTGGGCATGTTTTCTAAAGCCCTTACATTGACAAGGTGAAGGCAAGAAGCACCCTGTACTCTAAGATCAGGAACCAGGAATGGGATGATTGGAATCCAGCGGATGAAGTGAGTTAACTTCTGTATGCAAATCACCAAACACCCAAAAGAGAGGAGAAAGAAAAGCCTTTGTTTCTGCTCTTTTCTCCCAGGAATGCAGGAAGGAAGGATGTGCTGGGGCAATGGGAATGACTCTATTTTAGATGCTCTCATGCAGCTGCCCTGCATATGCTCAGGAATCTCCAGGTACTGATCTGGTTCATGACCAGTGGGGACAGCACAGCTGGATCAATGGGAACAACAGAAAATCTCCCTAGGAGGGAATCGAACCTTGAACTACCCTGAAGATAAAAGGAAGCACATCAGTGACTTCCATATGGACTCCCACAGTGACTTAGGGTTTATTTCCAGATGGTAGAGTATGAATAGGAGTGGCTGTGTTTTCAAATTTTAGCAATTCAATGTCTACATTTATAAGATGGCCCTTGGTGGTTAACTGTAGAGTTTGAGTCCACAGAACAGTGTTGTTCTGTTTAGGTTTTTTAAAAGATACACACACACATACACACACACATACACACACACACACACACACACTTCCCACTGTGTGAAATGAACTGCTCTGTGTGGATCCTGTGATCTTGGCATCTGCAGCATAAAGATGTCATAGTGCACACAAAGCCTTCTGACCAACCACATCCACACAAATACATCCTTGGGAGTCACTATGACTCACAATGTGACAATATCAGCTGTTCTCTTGCAGAGAGTCACTGGAGCTCAGACTGCATACCTCAAAGAGAAATTTGATCTTCCTGCTAGAGTTAGGGCTTATACCATAGGAGAATTCTTTGTTAATATACTGTTTATACCAAACACCTCACCTCAAGTAATCCTCCTGCCTTGGCCTCCCTAAGTGCTGGGACACCACTGGCCTTATTTATACCAAACACTTTTTAACAAATAAGCAATTCATGGAAACACAGGGAGAATATTCCTATCATGACATCTATGTTCTCTTATATCCATTATGTAATGTGTTTTTTATTCTTTTTATTAAAAATTAATAGTCATTTCTAAGAAGAGAGCTAATGCTAAGTTCCCAGTTCCAGAACAGTATCTGTTATGATAAGGTGAATACACAAATTTGGATGAGACACAGCTAACTGCTCTTTGGAGAACCATTACAAAATATCATTCTTTGAATCTCTGCAAAGACCTAGCTTAAATAAAAGATTGAGATTTAGAGAAACAAAATAAAAAGACTTCTATAGTTTTCCCCTAGAGCTGAGTTACTGTGTCTGTATTTCAGTCCAATGTTTGCATGTGTTTAATGTGCACACACAGCTTGAAAAAGGAAGCGAATTCTCTGTGTTTTGCAGTGTTTGGGTGTGAATCAAAGGGAACATGTGGTTCCATTCTGTTTCTTCTAGCATTCAGTTAAGTAAAGGGAAAAGCCTCATTTGTACTAATACTGTTACCATAAGGGGTGATCTTGTAAATGTCTGGGGGTAGGAAGGGAAGTGCTAGGTCAATAGACAGTCATCCAGTCTGGGCAGGCTTGCAAAGTCTTTACCAAAAACAGTGCAGTCTGTCCACCAGAGAGGGTGGGTTTTCATTTGGTTGATTTGTGTTTTTTTTTGTTTTTGTTTTTTTTACCCTAGGTTAGTGATGTTTAGGTGCTTTTGGCAATTTGTTGTCTGTGAAATGTAGATGGATGTTCAGAAGGAATTCTGCACAATTTCAAAATGAAATAATAGAAATGGCCATAGTCACTTCAAGAAAAAAGAAACTAGAATTGAGGGTGAAGATGCCATTTTTTTGTTATTTCCTTTTGGTGTTGAAAACAAACTAGAGTGGTTGTCAGGGTGGTAGCAATAGAACCAGATAGTGAGAGAGCTCTTTGTGCTTTTTTGATTACAATCATGAGCAACATAGTGACATTTTGGTCAATGACGGACTGAGTATAAGAAGGTGGTCCTGAAACTGCTGTTGGAAAACACTTAACAGTGAGAAATTATGACAGTGAAAGAGACCTGATCTAACCAACTCCATCTTGCCTTTAACCTCCAAACTTCTTTGACCTTGGTCATTCCTGGGCATGGGCCAAGCTAACTTTGGGAGAAATTTAGAGTTTAAATGATAATAACCATTTACAAAAGCTAAACTGCTTTGTAAAACTAATGAAAGCCACCAGGTTAAGAGGATGAGAGACACCTGAATTATGCTAAGATGCAGGCAGAGTTAAATAATTACCAGCCATTATTCCAGAGGCCACAAGATTTGCAACTTTCCCACTTACTCCTATAATGAACATCCCTAATTGTAGCAGCTACGATTGGCCTTTTTGAGATGTCATTTTGGGCTTTTGCATTTCTGACAACCAGGTGTCCCCCACCTGGGCCCACAACTCTACTCAACCAGTTCTGTGGCCCCACCCAGAAGCAGACTCAGTGCATGAGGACCATTTTCCACATCCCATAATTGCATCCCTAACCAATCAGCAGCACCCATCCCCCAGACCCCTACCTGCCAAACTGTCTTGGAAAAACCCTCGCCTCCAAATTTTCAAGGAGACTGATTTGAGTAATAATGAAACTTTGGTCTCCTGTTTAGCCAGCTCTACGTGTATTAAACTCTTTCTCTAATGCAATTCACCTGTCTTGATAAATTGGCTCCATCTGGGCAGTGGACAAACAGAACCCACTGGGTTGTTACAGTCCAATAAGATTATAATACTATATTTTTACTCTGCTTTTTTGTTTAGACATGTTTAGCTACACACATACCATTGCATTACAATTGCCTACAGTATTCACCACAGGAACATGCTGTGCAGGTTTATAGCCTAGATGCAATAGGCTATACCATATAACTAGGAGTGTAGTAGGGTATAACATCTAGGTTTGTGTAAGTACACTCTATGATGTTCACACAACAATAAGATTGCCTGGCAGTGCATTTCTCAGAACATATCCTCCTCATTAAGTGACTCATGAGTATATTACAATGAAAGAGATTAAAGCGGAAATTTGGGAAACAAAGAAAAATACAAAGATGAAAACAAAAGTTTGAAGGAGAGATCCTCCCAGCCTGTTAACTAGTTAATTAACAAAATATATATGATAGCACATTTTCACAAAATTCTCCAAATTCAAGTTCTGATTGCTTGTACCTATTAAGGACTCCCTGACTAGAAAGTAAGTACCAAGAGGACAGGGAGTTTGTCTCTCTTTTTCACTCTTGGATCTCAAGTACTTAGAACTACACTTGACAGAATAGTGGGAGGTGGTTAAGTGAAAAATTGTTTTCACAAAAGTAAGTGTATTAGTCCTTTCTGGCATTGATATAAAGAAATACCTGAGAATGAGTAATTTAATTGGCTCATGGTTCCATAGGGTATATAGGAAGCATGGCTGGGGAGGCCTCAGGAAACTTACAATCATGGCAGGAGGCAAAGGGGAAGCTGGCACATCTTACATGGCTGGAGCAAAAGGAAGAGAGAGAGGCGGAAGGTGCTACACACTTTTACACAACCATATCTTATGAGAACTCTATCATAAGAACAGCACAAGGGGGACGGTGCTAAACCATTAAAAACCACTCCCATGATGCAACAACCTCCCTCCAAGGCCCACCTCCAATACCGGGGATTACAATTGAACATGACATTTGGATGGGGACACAGATCCAAACCATAACAGTAAGTTACTCATTTCTGCTGGCCTGGCTAATTTTAACTTGGAAATTCTATTCTTCCCACCTGCATCTTACCTAAAACTAAGTGTATCATGTTATAGTTTTTGCTATACACTCCAGTATCTTTTCTCGACTAAACCTGAGGGAGATTTTTGTCTTCTTTTAAGAGGTGTCTGTGCTTTGTGGATCATTCATTGTGCATTCATGGTATTTTGGAAAACCACGTCATTCACACATCACACCAAAACTCATTTTCCTCTTTCACACTCTAGTATTGAATTTAAGCTTTGCTGTTTAGCCATGCAACAAAACCAGCTCCAGTACTGCTGATCTAAGTAGCAAACATGAAAGCCTGTTAACCTCAGGAATTAGGCATCAAGTAAGGGGCAAATTAAATGGAATCTGCTCCCACTTCAATACATGTGATTTTCAGTGTGAAAGTCTACCTTTCAAGTATTTACTGTACTCTGCTGCTAGACATTAGAAGCTAACAGACCAAGGAATGACAGGCTGTGGTCGCTGTGAAGACTAATCTGGATTTAAATTACAAATATAGAAAATTAAATACTGACTCCACCAGGAATAAATGGTTTTTTGTGTTATTTGAGATCATTTATGTTTTTAAGCAAGAGTATTTGAGGACTTCTGATATGGCATTTATCATACACTGAAAGACGAGAATGCATTTATCCAATAATCTTTTCTTCCATACACTAAATTTGGAAGTGTTTTTATTGAGATTTTGGGAACTAAAGTTACCTCTAAAACACTTATTCTACCGCACTACATTCAAAACCTCAGATTAGTTTCCAGGCCAAGCCTTTCATTTTGCATAGGAGTATTTAAGAAAGTGGCTTGGGGTAATTTGGTGCCTTAATGACATTGAGAAAAACAAACAAATACTGGGAAGCAAACAAATGTAATGTAAAATAAGTTTCTTTGAATCCAAAAAGAAAGTGACTTATTTTAAATTATGTATGCTGCTTTAGCAAAAATTCTGTGTTCTATTCTCTATTCCTGTTTGTCATTCTTAACTATGGATTTAAATAAACATTACAGGTTCTGCTAAATTCAACACACCCAACATATGTTACGTATATATTATATTATATTGAATAGAAAACTATGAAAAGCAGTATATATCTATATCTGTGGCACTGGAATCAAACATATCAATGATTAAGTCCTTTTTCCTTTCCTTAACATCTTTAACAAATGGTTACTTAATCCTCTTAGTCTTTATTTTTTACTTCATAAATAGAGGTAATGCCACTAGTTTAACAGTGTTGTCAGTACTAAATGGGCTGATATACACAAAATGGCTAATATACTGCCTGGAAAATTAAAAAAAAAAAACAGCAAATGCAGAAGTGATTACAAAAATATACACTCCATCAGATAAGAATATGGGTTTTTAGCCATGAAAAGTCAACCAGCAGAGTTATTTTCAAAAGGGTTTAGTAACCTAAGTACTGTGTTCTGCATTTAATAAAGGGCTAGATAATTTCATAACCATCAGTAACGTTTGTAGCTATCCAAATTAAAATAATGATAAGGGTAATCAGATTGATGCCTCAATGCACATGATCACTAGGATCAGGGGATTTGTTCTCTTTAGGAAACTGCGGTATGATTTAAATCCAAATTTCCCTTTCCAAACTGAAGCTCCAAAAGGTGAGGTGCCGAGAACTGAGAGATGAACCAGATAAGGACATCATTTGAGAACCACAGCAGCTTACAGGGTTCAGCAGTTGAGCCATTCACATTTGGGCTCTGATCTGCCAATTGCCTGGTTGCTAACCTTCCTATTGGAAACTACAACCATCTCATCCTCTCTTTGGTCTTCATTTCCAGGTCTCCAATCACCATCTCCTTAGGTACCAAGAGCTCTGCTGAGTGGTAGGTATACCAATATTGATATAAAAACAACCTTATTTGTTTTGTAGGACTTTTCAATGATGACAGGGCATGGTCACTTCCATTCTGTCATCGGATTTTACCCACAATACTATGAGGGCGGCAGCATAGGAGCTACATTTCTACCATTTACACAGGGTAACTGTTAATTGGTGGTAGCTCTCTAGGAGCAGATGCTGGGTCCTCTGGCTCAAAGTTAATAATGCCCATGAGAGAGAATAAATGCAGAATACTGGTAAGAGGACTGAAATGGCAAAGATTATACGTCATAATAAATACCAATAAAGATGAAGAAGACATCTCTATAAACTGATTTCAGATGAAAGAGGCCTAACAGGTATGGAAAAAACAGCTCTGGAACAACTTGTGTTTGGAAGTCTCTCAATTGTTTAGATTTCTGTAATTCTTCACCATATAGGGCCCCTACCCTTTAGCCTTTCCCTTTTCATTTTCTTCCCTTTCCTCTTTTATTGTAAATATGTACATAGTTCTCAAGTTCCTATTCATTTCCCTTGAGACATTAGCACTCCTTAAACCTTCCACTGTCACTGCCAAGCCGTGAATTCTCTAGGTCCCCACCTCTAGCCCTTACCTCTCTTATGAGTTCATCATGCATTTCTAATTGGAAATCTCAACAGCCTGGCTCTTGGATGCCTTATGTTTTGCGTCACTAAGTCAAACTCTTATCTGTTTTACTTATCTGTCCCCTGTTTGGTTTTTAGTAATGAAATCACAACCTTCCCAATCTAGACATTCCTCACTTCTCTCCTTTTTAATCCAAACAGCTGACAACACCTGCTGATTCAATCTCTGAACTGTTCTTTGCTTTTATACTCATTACCTTCCTATATTCATCATCATAGAATAAGTCTTTAAAAACGTTTCTCTAGAAACACTTACTCAAGACCTTGCTGTTTTCCTTGAACCCACTGAAAAACATTCTTTTAACAGAACCAAAATAATCTCCCTAAAATTAAGTGCTGGGCATTTTATCTTTTTTCTAAAAAATCTTTAAATGTCTTCCCCTTGCTTTCAGGAACAATCTATCGTTGGTATAAAATTCAAATCTTCTACACTATGTCCCTAAAGTGCCTGGGAAGAAAACCAAAGGAAACTCAAGAACATGGCTATCATTAATGGAATGTTCACTGTGAACCAGATAATTCACTGGGCATTTTTCCGTAGGTTATAAATATTCACAGAGCTACAAATTGGCATTATCGCCATCTGCATTTTATGGAGCAGTCAAATAATTCATCCGAGGCTACATAACTAGTTGGAGGCAGAACCAGACCTTGAATCAGACACCAATTGACCCTAAATCATATGTTCATTGTGCTAATCCATATGACCTGCCTTTTTTCTAATGCCATTCATTCTGATCCAATCGAATTCATGAATTTGAGAACGCATCCCCTATTTCCTTCGATACGACACTCATGCTGGTATCATCATCGGATGTGCTCTTTCTTCAGGTTCCACTCGTCAAAACCTATCCCATCCCATCTATGTACATTAAATCTCAGCAACCAGCAATATTTTTACCTTCTTGGTATATAACTAACTCTGTTTTTAAAAAGATTCATACATATGATTTTCATTTCCCTGCCCCCCACTAGATGTTAACTTTCTTCACATCTCTAACAATCCCAAGTAAATTGCTATTTCATAAGTACGAATTGAATTAAAATTATTGCCACTATGCTTTCTCCTCTAAAACTTTCATTAGGGGTATAATGTTAATTAAGGGTCAGAATTGCATTTGAAAGTCCATTCAGCTGTTTATTAGTAGAAGCTTTAGCTTCTTTAAACTTTAGTTGCCTCAATTATAAAATGAGGATATTAAAAGTGACTGCTACCTCACTGAGTGGTTGTGAGCTCATTATAAGACAGTGTAAACATAGTTCTTGCACAGTGTCTGGTACCTGGTATTTTGTCAATCAATATTAGCAGAAAGTGATAGTAATGGTACCAATATAAGGTGATCTCTGAAACACATGCTCCCAAGTAAATGTAGGAAGTCATAATCTATGCCATTAAATTACCTGCCATTTTACAGAAATGGAGGAGGAAAAATAAACTGAATTATAAGAGGTTAACTAAGGACTCAAAAACAGAATATGAGCCTTAAAGACAACTCATTTCCTGTCATCCTGAGTATGAATTGATTTCAGGATGAAGGTTAGCTTGGTCGGATCAACAGGGCCTATCTAAATGTCTGTAAGTGATTCTAGGCTCCAGAGGTGTCATCGCAGGCCAGGAAATGACAGGTCTGGCTGTCAGTACTATCTATGAGGCTAATGCAGTTATACAGTTCCCTCTGACATCTGTCCCTGAAACACTAACAAGTTGCAACAGCAGCAATGACAGCACCAGGATCTAAGAAACTGATTCTGTGTAGTGGGTGGCTAATGAATTTCCCCATCAATACACTGAGCTCCTATGCCTTCTGAATACAGCTAGGGATCTAAAATCCATCATCTATAGCTTCAGGAGTCAATGAGTTATTTCTTGCCCTGTTGCACTGAACAATACCCCAGGAGTAATGACGAGTAGCAGTGTAAGCGGTGGGTCAATGAGATAATCCATCCAACTGATGGTGTTAAGGGAGGCTTGCCATTAAGTCCTGTGAGCCCCAGCACTCATGTGATGGCACTTAGAGTTTGCCTTGCTTGTTGCATTTTAGATTCATATATCTAAAAAGCTTCTGCTATTCAGAACTTATTCAGCTAGCTTGATAACTGCAGTCACCCAGTATATATGCCACCCAGCTGTCTTTAAATCAGTAACATACATTCCAGCTCCTTAGAATTTTATATTGCTTCATTTCAAATTTCAGAGGCCTGATTAAAGTTTATTCATTGCTTAGGAAAACAAAATATAACAATCTTTTGAGTTAAAATGAGTTAGTTGAAGAAAAATCTTTGAGTACCAATAATATCAAAATCTATCTATGATTGAAAGCTCACTATATACCAGGAGTTTTGCAAGAGTTGTATATACATCACCTCATAATGAGTAGAAAACCTAATTTCTTGTTTTTGTAATTGTCATGGCCTTTCAAGCCTGTTCATGTTATGCAAGCCAAGGTTGGTCACAGTACCCTCAACACACAGAACTTTTCCTAACACATAATAAAAACTCAATTCATATATATAAAATGAATGATGCTCAGGATCTAAATTCTCTTCACCTTAGTTTTTCAAAATTCATATTTGTATGCATTGAGGATTCTGAAACATAACTGTCATTAACTAACAGTCTAAGGGCTCTTGTATGAACCATAAATGAGAAAGACAGAGCCATTTGGCTTTTCCTTCTCATAATTTCCTATCAGCCATAAACTATTTTCCACACACTTTGTCAACTTGATTTTTATGATTGCATTATTGTACATTTCACTTGCACAGTAAATTTATAATTCACTTTTCCTTCATGTTTTGGGGAATCCAAATCTATGAAGTATTTCTGTTTGTATTTCTGATTTTAGGTTTCCAGTTTACTTGGTGGCGAGACCTACTTAGCTCCCCGCAGTCTGGCTGTACCTCCATTAGGGCTTTGGTTCTAGCAACGTTTTGTGGGGGCTCTATCCTCGAGTATATGACCAAGCCCATTGTGACTTTATCTGGTACCCAAGGAGAGTCTAAAACCATTTTGATACTAGGCCTATCTAGAAAGGTTTTGCTTTCCTGCTGCTACCACTTCTATTGTTGGTAGTGATGATCATGGTTATTGTCATCTTCTTCTAGTTCTTTTATTTTCCTTATTCTCCTCCTTCTTCCTCCTCTTCTCCTCTTTCCCTCTATTCCTTCTCCTCTTCTTTCCCTGTTTTCATGTGAAGTGGCATATTTCCATTTCCCATGGTCAATACAATTAAAGAATAAACTTCAGGGCAAGGCAGGTGACAATTTCACTGCTGAGTCTAGAGCCCTTTGGAAGCTTATACTAAAGAGAACAGAAACACAATGCATTATCATCTTGTAACAGGGATAGAGACACAGTGCAACGTAATGAGACACCAAGGAGGCTATAGGGTCACTTATCCTATTGACCTAACCAAGGTCATGACCTAAATTCCCTCAGAGGTAACCTGCTTCTTCACTGTATGCTAAAGAGATGCTCCAAAAATCTTCACTGTGAATCTGGTTAATTCATACATTTGACATTCGATCAGATGAAACAGAAATTTAAAAATTTTGCCTCAAAAGTCCCTGCAGACTTACATAAATAATTAAACGTTCCTTCTATATATGTTTCTCTAATGCAGTCATCACCTCTACAGCACCCATTTTATTAGGAAAACTACCATCCTACATTAGTGCAGTGTTTTGCTGATAATGAACTGCTTCTAAATACTTTATTTCATTTGTTCTTTGAGAAAACCCTGCAACATAATATTTTATGCCAATTTATAAGAACAGGAGGCTGAAGCTCCAAGTAGTGGAATGACTTGCTGAAAGTGTTAGAGCTCATTGGCCGAAATGGAACTCAAATCCAATTTTTTTGTTTGTTTGTTTCAAATTAAGCACATCTTTCTACTATGGCTTGCTGTCTCTCAAAACCATGTGTGGAATCAAGGTAAACAGATTTAGATGGAAATAGCATGGGAATAATAGAGATCTGAGAAAACACACACCAGCTGCCCTGCAGATAGCTGCCTCTGGTCCAGGTTACATAAGCAGTCACTTCATCCAATCGTGACTTCCACTCCCTTCTGCCACCTTCTTCTCTGACTCTGCTGGGATAGCACGGCTAAGCTGAAAGCTGGAGAGACAATGCCCAGCAGGTCCTCTCCATATAACTGGCTAATGATCTGGAAAAACTCCTAAGCCCAGAAAACCCAAAGAGGCCTTTTTCACTAAGAGCAAATAGCGATGGAAGGAAATACGGAGTCAACCTGCAGTGCACAGCACTCTATGGGAAACGAAATTGCATCTGTTGGATACCTCTGTTGTTTTCTTGTTTTTTCCTTTTTTATTTGCGTTACCAGTCTCAAAAACACCACATTCTTCGAGAGTTCCCCAAATATAGTTCCTGACTCAAATCCAATTCTGTCACTGGCCAAACCCAGAGATGAATCTAAGCTAACAGCCACCTAACCTTACTAAGGACTATCCCAGCAGATGCTGATGGTTTACTGTAAATATCCCACATAGAGACAGCCCAAATGAAGCATGCAGGCTGGCAATTTGTAAATGCAACAGATGGGAGGAACAGACCATTCATCATCATTCAGCTCTACTTCCATTTATTCTACGGGGCTCTCATTGGGTGCTATAAATTATGTAAAAACAATACTATACAAATGAAAACTAATAAATATCCAATTTCCCCAAATATGACACTGATAGAATATTATGAATCTGTTTTCAAAGTTCCAGTTTTTGGAAGGAGAACACTTTGCCACCATGAAATGGGGGCCAGTCTGGACAGCAGTTATTTGTCTGCCCCTCATCCTTGTATATGTAAGAATCTACATTTTACGTCAGGAAGGAAATAGTTGGGGAAGGTTATAGATTCTTGTCAAACAAAACAGATGCTTTAACACATAAATTTTCACTGTTCCTGAAAGGTCATAATTAAAAAATGAATCCAAGAGGATTTACTGTAAATTACATACAGGGAGAAAGAAATTAATAGGATGTCTTCTTTACACTCAGCATTAACTACATAAGGGGAAGCTAATTATTGCCCAGTTCTCCCCGACCTTCTATTTTGTAGATGGTGAAGGGAGGTTGTCAAGAGTTTCATGATAGTAATAACAAGCACTTCATGCTAACCTCTTCTCTAGTCCTATTCAGTTTTTTCCCTGTTGTATAAATGAAGGTGAGTGTAACATGACACCAGTCCATAAAGCTTAGATGTGGAGTCAATAGGCAGATGTGACTCGCAAGTGACAGCAGCTTTTCTCCAAAATTGAGCTTTAATTCCTCAACAATTCATTTCAATGGAGGGAAACTAATATTTGAAATGGATTTTAAAAAATTCCTCTACCCTAAGACAACTGCCCTTTACAGAATCTCATTTCATGCACATATACTTCAACAAAGATCTCTTTGCCTTTTTCAAACATGCCTAATTCACAATTTTATTAATATAACAGTCTATAATTCATTCAGAAAACATTGCATCATGGAATGTGAATCAAAAACAAAGAAATATTAGCTAATTTGAAGCAAGCAATTTCTAAATAATTATTATCTCCTGGCCCTCTCTGATTTTTTTAAATGACCAAATGCCTGTGTTGGTCAACACTTTCTCTCAAAACCTATTCAACTTTCATAAGGTCCAGTTAAGTGGGAAGACTTTAGGTTTAAAAGAAAGTAACAAGAGAAATAAAAGCCTCTGCTCCCTTGGCCAGAATGAAAGACAATCTAAGCAAATCATGAAAAAGAAAAAATATGCTCTTCAGCCATAAAAAAGAATGAGATCATGTTCTTTGCAGGGGCATGGATGGAGCTGGAGGCCATAATCTTTAGCAAAGTAACACAGGAACAGAAAACCAAATACTGCATGTTCTCCCTTATAAGTGGAAGTTAAATGATGAGAACACATGGACACATAGAGGAGAACAACACACACTGGGGCCTTTGGGAGGGGGGGAAGAGGGAGAGGATCAGGAAAAATAACTACTGGGTACTAAGCTTAATACCTGGCTGATTAAATAATCTGTACAACAAACCCCCATGACATGAGTTTACCTATGTAATAAACCTGCAACCCTGCACTCGTACCCCTGAATTTAAAATACATATATTATTTAAAAAAATGCTCATAGCACTCCACCATCTTGGTGACCCTTTCTTCCTTTGCCCCAATTCAATCTAGGACACAAATGCCTTCATTTTGCCCAAGTTTTCCCATTCATTTCTACCATCTCACACAACATTGCACATCCCCAAACTAGCCATGGCCACTTTTCCTCCTTTCTTTCCAACTGTCCTATCAAAACTTAAATTCTGTCACAGGAGCTGACTTTAGCCTGGTATAAGAAGTATGACAATAAGATTGACTACTTTAAATGAATTAATAAATCATTCCAGGACTTGCAGTGCAACATGAGCGGAAGATACCACTTTTCCAAAGAAATTTTAATACGTAGGGATTTCAGGATAACAAAGGAGAAGAAATGGGAAAATTGGAGCATGTGCAGAGGGATAGTGTGGAGCTTAGAGCAGATGTGATGAATGTGCAGCACACGTTCACAGAACCTCACTTCTGCACATGTGGCAGACATGACTAATGGAAGCTAGATCTCCCACCTGTGGATTTGCCCGCTGTTCTCACAAACCTTCCTGGTGTAAAGCTTGAAGAGAGAGAGTGAGGCACTGAGAACTTGCAGGCAAGATGAAGCCTATTTGCCACTCGTGCCCTGGGGCTATTCTAGAGTGGATGCTTACCCCAGGGTCAGGCTCTCTAGTGTTCTTGGAAGAGCATTTTCTCTTCCTTCAAATAAGTCCACTTGGGAGTAAAAAGGAAATATTCCAATGACAATGTTCATGTTGCTCAAAACGCTTCAGGAATTTCTAGGAATTGTCTTCTTTGAAAGTTAAAAAAAATACAAGCCTTCTTTGTCTTCTCCTTCTCCCCAACACACACACACACACAGAGTCTCTCTCTCTCTCTCTCCCACACACACACAGTCTCTCTCTCTCTCACACACACACACACACATTCTGTCTCTCACTCTCTCTCTCTCTCTCTCTCTCTCACACACACACACATTCCACTGCCTAATTTTAGAGTTTGTACTTTGTTTTTGACCAACTTTACTAGCTTGACCACCACTCAGAAGGAGCATCAAAGTACTTTAGGTTTTTGTTGTTGTTATTTTATAATGAACACTCATATCCAAAGAATGAAGCTTTGCCCCCATGTAATCCCTTGTTGAAGCACATCGGTAGGCAGAGCCCTGTCCTCTTCCCTTATCCCTGGAATTTTTTCTGCTGCTATGTTCTGAATGTGCCTCCCAAAATTCCATGTGCTGGAAACTTGATCACCAATGCAGCAGTGTTGGTGATCTTCTCTTCTGTTTCTTCTCTTCTGTCATGTGACAACATGGGGTTCCTCCCCTTCTGAGAATGTAGTGCTCACCTTAGAGGTGGAGACTGGGCCCTCACAAGACACTAAACCTGCCAGCACTTTGATCTTAGACTTCCCAGCCTCCAGAACTGTGAGAAACTAATTTACATTCCTTATAAAATACCAAATCTCAAGTATTCTGTTATAGCAGTAAAAAAAAAAAA
>NW_016805866.1:57495-99210 GCF_001698545.2 Rhinopithecus bieti | reverse complement strand
AAAAAAAAAAAAAAAAAAAAAAAAAGAGTGAGTCACCTGCTAACCTGCTTTCGTCTCCCCTTTGTGTCCTCTATCACTTTTTCTTTTTTCCCAGGAGGTTTCTCTTCTAGGCAAACTGCAAGGTGAAATAGTATCTTCTGCCTTATGCTCAATCCCTTCCACTTTCATTAGTGGCCCCAAAGCTCTTTCTCTCTTGAATAATTTTCTTTAGTACAAGAAAACAAACCATTCAACAAACAGAACCACCTTTTACAGATTGTAAAAGTTATAAAAGTATCTTAATAAGTATTTATGGCTTTGTTTCCCTGATGCATCTACTTAAATGTCCAAAACAAAAAGCTGGTTTCATAATTAAGCCATTTAGTCTTCTACTTGGATTTCTTTACTTTCACGTATGATAAGAAACCTGCCTTCTTCAGAACAGGCAAAGAGATAATCTGTAAGGACACAAAATATGGTTTCAAATGGCTAGACCCATGAAGGGGCCCCATGCTTGAGAGGGCCATGAACATGTCAGGATCACTCTAGAATCACACAGATTCTCCACAGCATAGGATACTTTTTAATTTTTTTTCTGGAAAGGTCAGGTGACATCATTTCCTAATCTAAGATTTGAAGGAAAATCTGTTGGACTTTCACAGAATGTTGAAGCAATCGGCTGTATCACCCAAGTGTCTACGGTAACCCAGGGGGCTCTTTATATTTTGATATAAAATGTCTCGTAATTTTGCTCATATAAAGAAAATAATATTAGACCATGTCAAATCTAATGGGTATGCTTATACAGAATACACACACTAATAAATACACACAAATGGATGTTACATGAATCTCAAAGTATGTTTAGAGCATTCACTTTTCAAAGACCCTAAAGAAATGACAGAACTTTATAATGGCATATTATAATATACTGGAATGTTCTGGTTCCTCCTAGCAGTTACCGTAATCTGCATGACAATTTTATTAAAACACTGCTGATTTCAAGTAGACCATCAGAAAACAGGAAAATCTCTCTCTTAAAAGTGGAGATGTTCTACAAAACAAGAATGAGCAGGAATGGATAAAACAGTAGCACATCATTTGACTCAAAAAGATGCTCATGTCTGTGCCAAATCATATTTTTCTTAGGAAGTCACAATGAACAAAAAAAGAAGATAAATCATTGTGGAAATGCAAGTGAGCTGGTAATAATAGCCTAGTTATAGCTGCCATGAAATAGTCATTAAGTTATATGTAGCATAAATCTCACAGAGTTTTGTAAATTATGGTGGTTCTTAGAGGCCAAATAAAGACAAAGTGTAGTAAGTATCACTGCCTTTCTTTTTGTTCCTTGGCATAGCTTTTTAAAATGTGTTATCTCAGGCTCATAGCACCATATGGCTCCTGAAGCATCTGAGAAAGAATTGAAAAGTTCACAACTGTATTCAAGACTCCTCCACCACATTTTGAAGGTGATCATGTCTAACCACTTCTTCCCTAAGCTCCTAAGCAGAGTCTGGCCCTGATTGGGCTTATACTGGGGTCAGACCAACTTCCAGCTCAAGCCTAGGACTTCAAGCTGCTCTCATTTCCAAGGTATGCTGGAAGAGCAAGTGCCAGACATGTGTACTGCTGTGGGAGCTGGGCTTGCCATGCATGATTCTGGCCAGCCATCTCCAGCTCCAGAGACCAGCAATGAAACTATATCCTCTGCTTCTCTCTATACACCTGCACATTAGCAAAACTCTGATTCAGAGATTCCTAACCAATGTTCCTTTTCCTCCTTTTTGGAGGTTGGTAGTAATCCCCAGTTGATCTTTTTCCTTAACTGCTTTTACCCCTGCTATTTAAACTAAATTCTTATTGCTCCAAATTAAATCCATTCTTTCTAGCCTTGTCATTGCTAACTAATGAGAACAATTCCTCTCTTTGCTCTTGGTGACTGCACTTTGGGTACTTATGGATGAGAATCATATCTCTCTTTAGCCTACTTTCTTAACTGCAGACTGCACAGGTGATAAAATGTGTTAATTGTTGCTATAAAAATATTTTCCATCCTTATAACAAGAGAATTTTTTCTTCCAAATCATTTTTAATTTCTTAGCCTTTGCTGTGTTCTTATGATCTACAGGGATTGAGGGTGCAGTGCTATTAAGCGCATATGTACAAGACCAAAAGCAAAATGTTGACTATGCAATACACATGAATTGCTCAACTCTCGATCACTGTCCTGTTTCCCTTTTGCTCCGCCCACTCTGGCACTCTGGTCGCAGTTGTTATCACACATTTATGACATCTCTACAGTGATGTTTGAAGCCTAGACAGGGGTCACTAAATTATGGCCTGCAGCTTGTTTTTACAGATACATTTTTATTGGAATACAGTCACATGCATTTAAAAAAAATGTATTGTCTGTGGCTGCTTTCACATTACAAAGGCAGAACCAAGTAGCTCTGAGAGAGACTATCTGACCTGCAGAGTCCAAAATATTTACTTTATGTCTCTTTACAGAAGGTTTGCCAAATCCCAGCCTAGGAGATTGTTAAGTTCCACTTGGCTTTGCTGCTTGCGCCAGGTAAGATCCATACCAGGTAAATCTCTTAAATATACCCTAGAAATCTGATAAATGTTCTGCCACAGGCCAAGTCACACAGTTGGGAAGGGAGCCTACAAAGAATGAATTTCTTTTTCCTCTCTATACACATGGTGAAGAAGAAAGAGTTTTAAACTTTTCCCCAGGAACCCTATAAGCATGATGGTTCACATCTGAAAACAATTTTTATAAGCATGTGCATCTTTGCCATATTGATCTAGATTGTTCTGCAGCATTTCCCTGAATCACCAACTCAGACCACCAGTGAGACAAGAAAATCCAGGCCAAGGCCCGCTACTCACTATGTGAAGCTGGAGGAAGTCACCAAGTCCTGGAGCACTGTCAATGCGGACCAAGATGCCATCCTTCACAGTGGTGCTGAAGCCCACGGCAAGGCGGTCAGAGCGTGTGCTGGGCCTGTCATTGGCTGGCCAGGTGTAGAGGATGAGCCCACCGCTTTTCCCAAAGATATACGTAGCGCCAGCTGCAAAAGCGAGGAGAGAGGGAGACATCAAGGCACTGTATTGCATACAGCCATTTGTAGCATACTGTTGAGACCTTACACAGAACAGCTGTAGAGAGGAAATGTCCCCCATGGGAGAGTATTTGGTTACTTAGAGGAATGGCACCCAAAGGTTCTGAAGGCAGCTATCACCCCAAATTAAAGAGGCAGGCAGAATGAATGAGTAACAAAGAGATGTTGGCGAGAGTCGCTCTTAACATCTTCAGTTCCTGCTGCCTAACGGTGGAGGGTAAATAACATCCTAAAGTCTGGAAGTCTGGGTATATTGCAATAAACAACTTTCTGGTCTTCTTCAACAGCAGGCTTAATTTTCCATCTTGGCCAGGACAGGCACAAAATAGAAAATTAGTCCCCTATCTCTTAGCTATCAGCATAATCTGGTCAGTGGAGCCAGGAGCCTTACAAAACTGAAGGTAACAGAGCAGTCCAAAGGCATCATGTCTCTCCTGCTTGTACCTTCTCCCACTCCCACAGGAAAGAAAGCAGTGGCCCAAGAAAACCAAGTTATGTGACTAAATGCATTTGCCTATTTCACTATTATGTTGCTATAAACATGGTAACAAAAATGATTTCCTGGAGTCTTTTTTTTTAAGACGGAGTCTCGCTCTGTTGTCCAGGCTGGAGTGCAGCGGCGCAACCTCGGCTCACTGCACCCTCTGCCTCCTGGGTTCAAGCAATTCTCCCTTTCCAAGTATCTGGGACTACAGGCACGTGCCACCATGCCTGGCTAATTTTTTGTATTTTTAGTAGAGAAGGAGTTTCACCATGTTAGCCAGAATGGTCTCAATCTCCTGACTTTGTGATCCGACTGCCTTGACCTTCCAAAGCACTGAGATTACAGGCGTGAGCCACCATGCCTGGCCTCCAGGAGTCTTTTAAAATGAATCTTCTTTTGTTCCCTGGTGGTGGGATTTATCTGGCATTAAATACATTTTCATTTCCTTTTTCAAATTAAATCTTAGGAAGAAGATGCAAGAAACATAGAAAAAACATCCCAGGATGATGAGATTTGAACGTGACAAGTGGTAATTGTCAGTTATGAATAGTGAGCTTATCAGTGTGTTTACTATTTACTTATGTTTCTGTTATTATCCACATGAACTCAGGAGTTACTAAGAATATATTAATTTAGAACTACTTACAAAGCAAATGGGAATAAAAATAAAGAAAATATTTGTATTTCAGAAATTATAAAAGTATATTTCAAGAAACATGTTTTTAATCTCAGTTAGATAAAATCATTTAGATTTGGTGACCAGAAAAGGCTACGCCATTTGTTGCCTCTCTGGTTTTAGGCATGTGGTGTTAACCCATAGCGAATACTTCCATGGGTTACTCATCTCAAAATTCAGAGCACATTTAGTATCAGATTTTCTTGTGTATTTCCCAGTGACCATGTTCCAACTCTTAAAACCATTTTAAAGCAGCATTAGACAACTACTCAGATAGCTTCAACATTTACTAAAACTCTCAAGCACTGGTCAGCATGCATTCCCAGAGCTAGTTTACAGAGAATATTAGGTGGAATTATGTCGACCAAAGAAGAAGTGAGTTATTCATCTTGTTTAGAAATAATAAAGTTAACTCTTGTGAGACTAGAATTAGGAATATGTGTCATATGTCATCCTCCGTAAAGCACTAAGACTCATTAAATTCTGAGGCATATAGAATCTAATTTATCTTCTTTGAAAGGTCACTATTCTAGTTGCTCCAATTTGTTCAGTTTGTATATTACATGTAGCATAACATTGTTTTCCTTTTATGAATTTCTCAGTCCTTAGGGGATGGTGTCTGAAAGCCCTCTACACTCATCTGGAGGATTTGGAATTGTGGTATGCAAAGTTTATGATTAATTCTATACGCAAAACAAGGTTTACTTCCTACCATACACAAACCCCCTCAAAGCTTCTTAAAATTAGAAATGTGGGTGTGATTTACCCTTGATATCTCTCCATCTGTGAAGAATTTAAATAATTCCTCTGTAGATGATTACAAATGTCATCACCACTCTCTTTATTCTTTATTTGGAAAACTGAAGGTTACTCAGTGATTAATGTATAGAATCACCCAAAAATGCAAATCAGCCTGTGACATTTCATGGCAATTTATAAAAATCTTTTACTTTTCTATCCTGCATATATAGTGGATTTTGCTACAGAGATAAATTCATACTCTATCAGGAAATAATTTTGTCACTATAAAAATAACAAGTCAAAAAATTGATAGCAACATAGGCATGGTGCTTTACAGTTTGCAAAATATTTTCAAATTCATTCACCGAAACTTTGCAACAATTGTATGGGATATTTTATATCTTAATACTGTTTTATAGATTTGGAAACAGAGGCTCAATTATCTGATTTAAATGGTACCACTTTTAAGTCTCCAGCCTGTCTTCTACCTCTGAAAGCCTTTTATCACCACATACCAATGTAATTACACAATAAACTGTATCAATAAACTATACCAATGCGGCAAACAGTTGTCTGTACTTAGTTCTTTTCACATCTTTCTATAAGACTAAAGCAGAATGAAAACAAAGTCACAGCCCCCAAATCTGGCATATTTTCAAAAACTTGTCTGGCCATCTCACTATATCAATAACTTTAAGCATTTTACTTGTAGTTCTCATCCACAATCCTGCCAGTAATTCTCAGTGCTCCAATAAAAAAGAGAAGAATATTTTAATACATAAATATACAATTTCTTATATATGGTTAGAAGGTCACAGTGCCTTTAATCTTTAAATAAACAAAAAAACAAAACTTCACTATGACAATATTTGATAGAGAGACTAAAAATTTGATTTAAAATTATTTGTATTGCTTTTGTTATTCTGAATTTACAATGTCACTATGTTAGATAATTGTAACTTTATAGGTGAAGAAAGCAAAAAAGATACAAAGGACCTGGCATATGAATACTTTGCTATGAAGAAAAAAATATGAAAATATCTCTTCTTGGTAAAGTATTTGCTGGTAAGAGTGAATAAAGACCCCGAATGCTCGCATAGTCCAATGCTATGGGACATTAGAGGAAGTTAATTAACAATTATACCTTTCTACACTGATATTGTTATTGTTTTTTCTCTTTACATTTCATGCTTTGCCATCTTGCATGGTTTTTAAAGGTAAATACATACTTCATGTTAATTTTAATATAAAATGCCTAGAGTCCTACAGGAAACAGAATTATTTTGCTTTACATATTCAAATAAAAAAGTTAATTGTGTTATTTTAAAATGTGGATTACAAATCAACTTCTTGGGAAAACCCTGGGAACTATAAGAATCTCCACTTAATCCATTAAAGATTTTCATTTCTGAATCATGCTATATACCACATTACATGCTTTCTTCCCTGAACCTCGTACTTCTGATTGCTGGTTTCTCACCATGTTCAGTATGCTGATGCAAGATCATACTACTTATATTTATATTCAGAATCATGTAAATTTCATTCTTGTTGGCAAAAACTGATCAATTCAACTGAAGAAAAAATTGCTACAGTAGCATTTTGGCCATTTAACGCTGCAGGATTTGCAAGTTTGCAAGCAGCTGAGGTTGCTTTGCTGAGTTTTAACCAACACAGTATTCCAGGAATGAAATTTCTACACAGTCACCACTAACAAAGAGTAAGAGGATACATCTCATCTTCAAATAGTCAACAAGGATGACTCTTTTTTTTTTTAAACTCACAACCTGCAAATAATGGGTCTGGCTTATTGTTTTCATAATTGGCTAACTACTTACTGTGATGGAGCTGATGGTGATATTGACAGAGTGTTTTGGTATGTGTTCTGTGCGTGTGTGGTTGGGATAGTGGTCCAGCAGACGAAAAGGATCAAACAGTCTTCCATGCAATCATAAAGGAGTCCTGGGTGATAGTTACAGAACAAGCTAAGTAAGTGGGTGATCTATAGTTTCTTCAAGAGAATGAGGAATATAATTTTTTCTCATTCACATATTTCTCCAAGGTTCTTAAATTTTGAGTTTATTAGAATATAATTGTTGATGGCAATTTACTTTTTCTTTATTTAGGATCACTTAGGTAATTATTTTATCGTTGTTGTTTTGACTTAGAAACCCCATGGTCCTGCCTTTATGGCATTGGTTCTATTTCTAGTCTCATAGCCAAATAGCATATTACTTTTTCTGGGAGACTATTAACAGAAATTGAATTCTTGTCTTAACACTCACTTTAGATATAAAAATAACATATACATACATATGTGTATGTACATATACGTATACATAAGCATATATATATATATTTGTCTATGTGTGTGTGCATGCATGTGTGTGATAAACATAAAAGGTTTAGTTAAAAAATACAATAGACTAGAATTCATTTATTATTTACCCCATCAAATAATTGCAGATAAAATGGCTTAATAAAAGTACTAAAATACAATAATAAAATATATTGGCTGTATATGTGTGTGTATATATATATGTGTATCTATATATATAAAGCAAACAAGCCTTCCCTGAAATAATTCTATTGATGTTAAAATGGAACAAGTTTTGGAAGCGCCTCTCCAGGGGAGAGTTAAATTTAAGGAGAACTGGGTAATTTACTTGTAGACAAATATAACAAGTAGAACAATAAATTAAGTAATAAAATAAATATAACAATGATGTGCAAAGTACATGATAGATAAACTAGGATAAGAAACAAGATGTCAGTCTCCTACTCTAATTCTCTTTGGTCATTGCCTGAGGACCTAGTATAAAATCTTGTAAGAGTAAGGTATGCCTGTCTTCCTCTATCATTTCAGGTTTCTTAATCCTTATTTCTTTTTTATTACTCTTTACTTTTTTTTTCTTTACTTTTTATCTGTGTTCTTTACTATAAAGTGGTAAATCTTTTTGGAAAATAAATGGACTATCAATGACATAAAATATATTCTGCCAGTAGATGTAGTTATTGCTATTAAATTAAAACTATCTTTTAAATTCATATCAATTACCATGTAGCTAATAAAACCAAAAGGGAAAGGCCTGTGACTTTGGAACTGGCAAATATCTCTTCTAGCAAATAGAGACATAAATTTAACTGAAGGATCTTGTAATATCTTATAGCCCAAAGAATACATTTTCTCAATTTCTTTTACTTAGTTTGTTCCGTGGTTTTCCTCTGCCCCTCATCTCCCTGGCTGTTTTGGGAGTGAATTATGTTCACTATTTTATAACAGCTGGACCTTATATTTCCATAGAATTAAATGGTTTTCAAATTGCTTTCTTTTGGAGTATCTCATCTTATGCCTCTTCCCTCGACACTCACTGAAATATTAATGACAAATATTTTGGTTACTATTTTAATAAAAAAGAAAATTGATGCTCAAGGAGATTAAACAACTTGATCTGTTGCTGAGTAGTGGAGCTGAGAATAGAATCAGATCCTCCCTTTCTTAACTCTGCCCTCTTCTCCAAAGCTGTCCTAATGACTAATGGGATAAAGACTCCCTGAATCATCCCTAGAGATCAGGAGCTCCACAAGGAGGGGAGAAAGGTGAATAACAAATGGAAAAACTGCAAACAAGGCCTCTGCATTACAGAGGGAGCCACTCGGGAATTTAGGACAGGGTAAGAGATACACATTTTAAAAACAGCTCTGCAATTTATTTATTGAATAGATAGCTTGTTATGATCTATTTTGTCCACTTTGAATTTTTTGAAATAAACAGCAGAACTGATGATAAAGTAGCTTTAAATAAAGCAACATTGAATGGACTGAACATTAAGCGAGAAAGTTCATCTACTTTTAAGAACATTCTTTTTCCTTGGCAAAGAAATGAGCAGATTTGCTGCTCAGTAAGCTGAGAAACTGACAACATTGCCTAATAGGTAAGTATATCATGAGAAAAAGTCATTTATTAGACAATACTCAGGCAAGGTGAGGTTTCCCTGCCTCTGGGGCAATCTCTTTCTCTCCGTTGAAGGAAGAATAATTAAAACTAAATAGCATTAAAGCAGAAAACATCATTACTTTCTAGGATCTACAGAGGCAACATTTCAGAGCATGTCCCAATATTCCAGAAACAAGGCTTCAACTCAAAGACTCATAAGCAGAACAAACACCAGTTCAGTTTAGCATTAAATCTGTATGTTAACATGGGAACTCAAATTGGTGTGCAGAGTGAGACCCTTATATATTGTACCCGATGCCAAAGTCTCCAAAGGAGCTGATGAGAGAACAATATAAAACAAATAATATTCTACACATTCACTAAATGTTTTCCATTAATAAAAAAAGTCTACCATTACTTAATCCTGGTGGTAAATACCATGGAAGAGAGCCATTCTTCATGATGTAATAGGTTATGTACAAACGCTGTTCTTACAAATATGCTTGGTTGGAACTTTTGATGGGAACGTTATGAATTTTTCAAGGACCAATGAAGAGGAAACAAATAATTGTGCCATTTGCAAATCTGATGCAAACTACTGAGATGTTCTATTGCTGTGTTACCTTATATATACTCTTAACTCCCAGAAAGTTTGAGTAAAATACAATCACACATAGTTTGTATTTAGCTTCTGGACACACTAATGAGTCTTGACAAACACATCATGACCCTTTGTAAGTCTTAGGGGTAATGATATTTTCAGAAACACATTACTTTAGAAGCTGTTACATCACAAAATATAAAAGAAAGTTATTTTACTTATCGAATTTCAGGATATTTCCACTAAGGAAAAGAAGATGATTAGTGGTAGAATATGCAATGCTGTAGACACTAAAATTAACCTAAAAATAAAGCTTCCATGGACACACTCAAATTCCCTCTTGCTTAAAGGAATTTTCATAAGCTCATTGTTTTTCCTCTGGGACAATTGTTTCTTTCACAAACTCTTTGGTACTGTTTGGCAATACTAACTCTAGACTAATGTTAATATCAATATTGATACTAACACCAGCTATAAGTATACATTATTTATTATATATCATAGTATACAATATAATATTTCGAAACTATATTTTTCACTTGAAATATTTTTGCTGTATTAGTTTGCTAGGGCTGTGTAAGATGTACCACAGGGTGGGTAATTTTAACAACAGAAGTTCATTGTCTTGCAATTCTGGAGGCTAGAATTTCAAGATCAAGGTATCAGCAGTGCCAATTTTTTCTACAGCTTCTCTACTGACTTGTAGACAATCATCTTCTCCCTGTATCTTCACATGGTTTTCTCTTTGTACCAATCTATGCCCTAATTTCCTTTTCTTATAAGAGCATCAGTCTTATTACATGAGGGCCCACCAAAATAATCTTTGAAGCTGAAACATAAGGCAAGGTCAGAAATAGCCCACTCCCGATGAATTACACCACATTCACAAAACCCTATCTTCAAATGCAGTCACATTCTGAGATACTGAGGGTTATGACTTTAATATCTGAATTTGTAGAGGGGACATAATTCAACTCATAACAGCTACTATCTTGGTTTTAAAGATGAGGGAAGCTATAGAATAAGGTAAAACTACTTGCCAAGATCTTTTACCAAATACCGAATGGAATTAGGATTTTAATTCAGGTCTAACTCAACAATCTACATTCTTTTCATTATGTCAAACTGTATCGCTAATATTCTCACCATTTGCCTTTACCTGTGTATCTGGGTAGGGATGGGATGATGACGGAAAGAAGGCTTTCTAATACACGGCCAAAATTAAAAACAAAACAAAAACAGCAAACAAGATGAAAACCCAATCCCTTCACAGTGCAACTGGAAGTACAGAGGTACTCATTTTATCTTACTTAAATGACAGTGATTTTACATGAGGTTGTCCTCTTACGAAGTGAAAAAACTGAGGTCAGACAATAGTCCACTCCTGATTAATTATACCACACTCAGAAAACTCTAAATTCTGAAGCGTAAACTTTATAATGAAGTCTATGTTAGAAATTAACTCACAGCCAACTTTTTAACTTTCATAACCATGCTATTTCTTATATAGCTAAACAAAGTAAGTTCTAGGAAATTGCACAGTATTCAGGCTTAAGAAAATAAATGTTAAGTTTTATTGTCAAACAAAATGGAAATCCAGAATGCTTCTCTACCATGAGCTCATGGAAGCCAGGGCTGTTTAATTTATTTATCTCTCAACACTGTGAATGCACAGGAAATAAATGCTGTTGAATTAATCAATGAAACCTGGCTCACCTATGCTTACATATCTTCACGTTGCCATTCAGGCATGGAGTAGAATGGGAATAAAGGAATAAGAAAATACAATGTTCATTAATTCATCTTGCCTTTTTGTCATTTCATCTCAACATGGAAATATTTTATAAATGCTCATCAATTAAATCTCACAGCCTCTCTCATGATGAAATAGAACACAACTTGCAATTTATAAAAGAAACCTAACCACAAAGACATTTGAATGATTTTACTTTGGTGAATTTTGGCAGTCTCAGATAAGAAAATCACACCCATTTTAGTCAAATTGTTTTATGTTACTCCTCCATTTCTAAATCACATTGCAAATTGTTTTGTAAAATAGATAAGCACATCTCAGATTTAACCTAATAGGGATATACAATAGAAAAGCAATGTGACATCTTTAAGAATAGCCATGTTGTTCTATTTTACAGAACATTAACGAAAACCAAAGACCATATATACATTTGTCCTTAGGCAAAATATAAATGAATAAAGGAAAAACAAAAGTAATCATTTCATAATTACTCAGCAGCCTTTTCTGTAGCATTTTAGTTTTCATAAGTACATTCCTTCTGATGACATCTCATGAAACATGGTTAGAAGAAAGAAGAAGTTTAGAACTCATATTCATTTGTCTTCTTTTCCTCCTTTTATTTCACAGCCTTGAAATACCTTCTTTAATAAGAACAATCAAGGGGTAGCTAAGTGTTGAATATTCTCTGGAAAACAATACAGATAAAAGTAGCTGCTTATTTCCAGTGCTTCGATTTGAATGCTTGATTTATATGATCCTCATACTTACAAGAGGCCAGGGGCTGTAAACAGATGACTTTGGTGTATTTGTGGCTTTAATTCATACAACATGATTTTTCTGGAAAACCTGGCTAATATTTTTGAATGGTGATGATTTGATTCTATGAGACATACCTCTTAATCATAGAACCCAGGTCAGAATTGGATGAAAAGAACAAATTCTAACTATTAAGGTTCATGCTTCTGTTCTAAAACAAACATTTATCTTCACTGAGCCTCAGTTTCTCCATGATTAAGAAGGCAACAACACTTCTACCTAATCATCTTAAAGAGTTGTAACAGGATCAAAATAATTAGCATGCACTCTATATAGAGTTCTAGAAATAGTTTAGTATTGTCATTTTATGGTGAGCACCTCGAAGTGAAGAATCTGCCTCAAGTTTGTTTGTTTGTTTGTTTCTTAACTATGGGAGACTTTCATTATTCTATCAGCCCAGCACATCCTCTGTCTTTATCTTGAAACATTAAGCCTCTTCACAAAGAAATTATTATTTTCCTCCATACTTATCATATGATTTGAACTGAAATTGTCATGTGCTTAAAGATTCTACTCTTACATACATCAGATAGACTAAGGTATAATCAATTAACCCAAGCTAGACCAGAGAACTTCAATGAACTTTTTTTTTTTTTAAACCTGGAACCAGACAAACACTCCATCAGTACCTCTCTGATGATAAAACTGTGACATAAAGAGACATACAGCTGCCACGGCCACATTTCTGCTCATGGGGAGAAAGTCATGAGAAAATCAATCCTGACTGAAAGAATAAAGACAAACTGTTGAACTTAGAGTTGGCCACAGAGAGAAAAGTCTTATCATTTTTAAAGTACGTAGTTTTTACAATCTATATTGCGAAGTTATGCCTTTGTCCCTCCCCTCCCCTCTTTTCTTGTCTTTTCTTTTCTTTTCTTCTTTTCTTTCGACAGAGTCTTGCTCTGTCACCAAGGCTGGAGTGCAGTGAGATGATCACAGCTCATGGCAACCTCTGCCTCCAGGTTCAAGGTTTTCTCCTGTCTCAGTCTCCAGAGTAGCTGGGATTACGGGCACCCACCACTATGCTCGGATAATTTTTCTATCTTTAATAGAGACAGGGTTTCACTATGTTGACCAGGCTGGTCTCAAACTCCTGGGTTCAAGTGATCCACCTGTCTAGGCCTCCCAAAATGCTGGGATTATAAGCATGACTCACTGTGCCTGGCCATGTCTTTCGTATACACAACTTTTAATAGCTAATTCATGTAGTCTAAGCTAGTTCAAATTTGGGTTATTTCACAACTAGAAGAGTTTGGATATGAAAGAATTCCTGGTAACTATCACAGCGCCTGGAACACATAGGGGCACAGTAAGTGCTTAAATAAATTGGCAAAGAATGACCATGATGATTGGGTGATAAGTAACTCAGGAATTTAACCTAAGAAGCATATTCAGTAATTCGTATATATTTCAAATTGGAACATTTGTTAAACTGATAACATTCTTGTTAACAAAGAAATCCTCAATGATTTCTATAATTAAGTTACTGAACAAACAGCATTCTTTATACATATATATATATATAATCCTAAAATACATAATAAAAAAGATCAAAACCTAATAATTAGAGTATTAATGAAGAGACAGTTTTATATATATAAACTTCAAAGAAAACTTTACTCAGAAACTTAGAAGAAAATGTCTTAAATGATAATAAGGAAAATAAACAAAATAAACTGAACTTTCACCTTAACGCACTATTACAAAATAAGATAAATAAGATGGGTTTTGATGATTAAAAATAATAGCTGAAATTTACCCAAGATAATATTTGAAATAATATAAAAGTTAAAAAAATCCCAAAGTTTGCTCTTTAAAATGTCAAAGAAAATATATAAACCTCTAAAAAAAAACAGAAATAAGAAAACCAAAGGAGAAAAAAGAACATTAGACATTACATAACCATCATGATAGAAAAGATTACAAATATAAAATCATACTTCGTACAAGTTTAAAGCAATATATTTGAAAGTCAGAAAGAATGAATCATTTTAGGAAAAAGTATATCCTGTCAAAGATTGTTAAGAAAAAGTAGAAAAACTCAATAGACTGGGGACCACAGACACCATTGGAAAGGAGATTCAAGTATCAGTTGTTAAAAAATACAGATCAAGGTTATGTTACAGGTAAGTTTCATCTATCTTTCAATATAATTTTTAAGATAAGAGATAATTTTTAAATTACTCCATTTTATACCATACTACAGGCAAGGTTAGAAATCTTCATGAAATGGATTGCAATGCCTATGTTCTCCTTCAAGTGCATATGTTGAAATCCTAACTTCCAATGTGTTGGTATTATAGGGTAAGGTCTTTGGGAGATGGTGGGGGTAAACGATCTTATAAAAGAGACATCAGGTGGCTACCTAGCTCCTTTCACCATGTGAGGTTATAGGGGAAGATGTTGCCTATGAAGAGAAAAGAGATTCTCACCAGAGACCAATACAATCTACCTAGATCTGGAACTTCTCAGTCACCAGAACTATGAAATATAGAATTCTGTTGTTTACAAAACTGCTCAGTTTATAGTATTTTCTTATAGTGGCCCAAACAGACTAAGAAATTTTCCAATTCATTTATAAATCCAACATAATCTTAATACCAACACCTAATAAATATGCTACACCAAAACAAAACACTTGAATTTCACTTACGAAAATTGATAAACATTTTTAAAATAGCATTTCAATGGTATATTAGAAGAATAATATGATTTCAGAAATATGAAAAGTAGTGTATTTCAGTTTAAAGGTATCTGTTAACAAAATTCATTACTTCACCTAATTAAAGTAGAATTTGAATATAATTTTACTCTGGATTTTTTTAAGTATTGGAAAAAATTCAGCAGCCATTTCCTTAAAAGTTTAATTAAGATAGAATTAAAATGTTCTAAATATGATAGCAATTATCAAAAGCAAAGAATTTTCATACTAAATGGCCAAATTATATAGCCTTTGCCATTAAAATCAGGAAAATAGAGATGTTCATTATCACAGTATTTTTCAACATCATTTTAGAATTTGTTACTAAGAAAATAAAGCATTAAAACAAAATAAGCTGTAAACTGCTGGGAAATAATACAACAATGTTAAAGAATATATGATTGGGCCAGGCACGGTGGCTGATGCCTGTAATCCCAGCACTTTGGGAGGCTGAGGTGGGCAGATCACCTGAGGTAGGGAGTTCAAGACCAGCCTGACCAACATGGAGAAACCCTATCTCTACTAAAAATATAAAATTAGCCAGGTGTGGTGGCGTATGCCTGTAATCTCAGCTACTCGGGAGCCTGAGGCAGGAGAATTGCTTGAATCTGGGAGGCGGAGGTTGAGGTGAGCTGAGATCGCACCATTGCACTCCACCATGGGCAACAAGAGTGAAACTCTGTCTCAAAAAAAAAAAAAAAGAATATATGATTGACTACCTACGTATCTCAAATAAACTCATCTAAAAACTTTAAAATTAATGAGAACAATTGGTAAGTTGGTTTAATACAACATAAATACAAAACAAAATCAATAGCTTGTCACCCTATCGTAGATGATCACATGATTTTGACAAGGATGCTAAGGCTATTCAGTGGGAAAAGAACAGTCTTTCCAACAAACGGTGCTTGGAAAACTAAATATACAGATGCAAAAGCATGAAGTTGGACACCTTACATGATATACAAAAATTAAATAAAAATGGGTCAAAGACTTAAATGTTAAGAGCTAAAGCCATAAAAGTCTTATAAGATAAGAAGAAGAGAAGCTTCATGACACTAAATTTGGCAATGATTTCTTGGATATGACATCAAAAGCATAAGTAACAAAAGAAAAAATAGACTAAATGAATTTCAAAAGTAAAAGCTTTTGTACATCAAAGGACATTATCAACAGAGTAAAAAGGTAGTCTACAGAATGAAAGAAAATATTTACAAATAATCTATTTGATAAATGATTAACATCCAGAATATAAATAAAGAATTCTTACAACACAACAACAACCACAAAAAAAAAAAAAAACTCAGTTAAAAAAATGGGTTAAGGACTGGGCACGGTGGCTTAATCCTGTAATCCCAGCACTTTGAGAGGTCAAGGTGGGCAGATCACTCGAGGCCAGGAGTTTGAGACCAGCCTGGCCAACATGGCAAAACCCCATCTCTACTAAAAATACAAAACTAGCCTGGCGTGGTGGTGCATGCCTACAATCTTAGCTACTCGGGAGGTTGAGACATGAGAATCGCTTGAACATGGAGGCAGAGGTTGTAGTGAGCCAAGATTGTGCCACTGCACTGCAGCCTGGGCAATAGAGAGAGACTCTGTCTTGAAGAAAAAAAAAAAAAAAAAAAAAAAACCAACCAAACAAACAATGAGTTATAGACTTGAATAGCTATTTCTCCAGGAAGATATAAAGATGACCAATGAACACCTGAAAAGACACTCAACATCACCAATCACTATGGAAATGCAAATCTAAACCACTCTGAGATATCACTTCATCACCTTCAGGATGGCTATTATCAAAACAACAGAAAAGGATATGGAGATTGGAGATCAGAAGGGACCCTTTTGCACTGCTGGTGGGAATGTGAAATGCTGCAGCCATTGTGGAAATAGTATGGAAATTCCTCAAACAATTAAATGTAGAATTATCATATGGTCTAGTAATTCTACTTCTAGGTATATAACCAAAAGAAATGAAAGCAGGGACTCAAATAGATATTTGCACGACAATCTTTATTACCCACAACAACTAAAAAGCAGAAAAAAATCTAAATGTCTATTGAGTAAATGGATAAATACAATGTGGTATATACAGATGCTTCTGGTCCTAACCTAGCAAACATCAAAGCTGAGCCTCACCTACCTTAAATGTGCTCAGAACACTTAAATTTCCCCGCAGTTGGACAACATCATCTAAAACAAAGCCTGTTTTATGACAAAGTGTTGAATATCTCATGCAATTCATGTTGGCTATCTCATGCACTGAATATTGTACTAAAAGTGAAAAACAGAATGGCTGCATGGGTACTCAAAGTATAGTTTCTACTGAATGCATATTGCTTTTGCAAGACTCTACAGTTTAAAAACCGTGAGTCGAATTGTCTTAAGTCAGGGACTGTTGGTACACACATGGAATATTATTCAGTCAAAAAAGTGAAATTTTGATACATGCTACAACACAGATGAACCTTGAAGACATTACGCTATGTAAAATAAGCCAGGTACAAAGGACAAATATTATATGATTCTACTTATATGAGGCATCTAGAACAGTCAAATTCATAGAGACAGAAAGTAGAATAGTAGTTACTAGGAACAGAAGGGAAGTGGGACGATGGGGAGTTGTTTAATGGGCACTGAGACTCAGGGATGGTTAAAAGGTCTGAGGGTAGATAGTGATGATGGTCACATAACATAAATGTACTTTATGGCCACTGAACTGTTAACGATCATTAAAATGGTAATTTTTATTATGGATATTTTACCACAATAAAAATAAATCAACATTTGGCTTTCATAATAGTAATCACCAGGTTGAGATGAAAGGGAAAGCCTCAACCACAATAAGAAAAATCTATAAAATATCTTGAAATCAATTCCCTGAGAAAGCTATATAAAGGAAAGCTGTATAAAGAAAACTATAGTTTTTGAAAGACATAAAACATATCTATATATATGAAGATACATGTGATGTTACTGGAGAGGGAATGCATGTATAAATCAATAATAATGATATTCATCTTTAAAGCATCTCTATACAGAATCTGTTTTTTTAAGTCCATAAAGAAAAATGTGTGTAAGATTTCCCAAAGGAATTTAAAAGGAAGAATAAGGAAAGAAGACTTGCTCTAGAAGACATTAACAGTTACTAACACAGTGACTATAGTCAAAATAAGCTATTCTTGGGGAAAAAAAAAAAAAAAAAACAACAAACGGAACATTCAATCAGTAAAAATTAAATGCAATCGTATGTAAATGTAGAAAAAGAAACACTTCTTGAGTATCTTCTATGTACCAAGAAGTATATTGTATAAATAATATGATGTGATAAGGACCTAGCAGAGATATGTTCAAAACAAAATGGGAATCTATAGGTAGGAGTCATAAGATTCAGAAAAGACTTGTAGTGAGTCTTTAGGGTAAAGGAGTGTTTGCCTGATTTTAAAGCAGGAAAGGGCATTCTACCTAGAAGCCATAAGCAAAGATGTGAAAGAGAACAGTGTGTTTGGGGAACACAGCATCATCTCTTATGCATAGTGTGGAGGCTAAGTTGCTGAGGATAGCAAGACAGTTATGGAAAATAGCATAGTGAGAGCTGCGAGACTACTGAACATCATATTAAGATACTTGGACATTATTAGACAAGCTAGTACCTTAGTAGACAAGCCAGTGCTTTCCTTACAGTGTTTTTGTTTTAGTTAAATAAATTCTTGAAGGATTAAACCACAGTTTCCATAAATTTTTTTTAAGTTACTGAAACACATAACTTCTAATTTAGTAAATATATTAAAAATCCCAGGTAGCGGTGGTGACTCACACCTGTAATCCCATCACTTCGGGAGGCTGAGGCAGGTGGATCACAAGGTCAGGAGATCGAGACCATCCTGACCAACATGGTGAAACCCCATCTTCTACCAAAAATACAAAAATTAGCTGGGCGTGGTGGCGCGACTGTAGTGCCAGCTTCTTGGAAGGCTGAGGCAAGAGAATTGCTTGAACCTGGGAGGCAGAGGTTGCAGTGAACCGAGATTGCGCCACTGCACTCCAGCCTGGTGACAGAGCGAGACTTTATCTTAAAAAAAAAAAAAAAAAAAGGCCATATCAATTTTTCAAAGAATGATTTTAGTATTTAAAAGATGGAGAATGACTACATTGATCAGTGGGAAAATGTACAGTTTGAGAAAAATAACTTTGTCTGCAGTAGAGAAAATGGAGGGAGGATAATGTGCGACCATGTGGATTTAGAGGAAGACCACTGCAATACCCCAGACATGAGAGATGAAAATAGGAATTGGATCAGTGAGCGTGAGAAATGAGGGGAAGCAGATATCAAAGACATGAAGAATAAAAGGACTTTGTGATCTATCTGATATTCTGGGAGAAAAAAAAGAAGGATCTGAGGTTGGTTCAGAGTTTTCAAATTTGGACAAATAAAATAGTAGATAGAAAAGGAAACAAAGATTAGAATGTGAAAGTGTAAGTTTCAGTTTGAGCTCACTGAATTTTGTGTTCAAGCATTTGGTTAGAACTCCATGACCATAAACAACCATGATTTTAAGCCCCAAGTAAGACTGTGCTACTCTATCATCATAGAATGCACTCAGATTCTGTTCAACTGTTTTCCAAGTACTTAATATTTAGTATTTGGAAGACCTGAAAGACTATGTAAATCAATTTGACCAAATAACACCCACTGAATATACAGCTACTTGTCTTTCTCTCTGGCCTTCAGCCAGAAGAAAAACATAGTCTGCATGTGGTTGTAATCATAATGCTTACCTGATCTTGACTTCTTTTTCTCTTAGTGTATTTGAACCTCTGTATATATTATATATATGACATTTTTTTATTTTATCTATTTTTTTTTTTTTGAGACAGAGTCTTGCTCTGTTGTCCAGGCTGGAGTGCAGTGGCACCATCTCTGTTTCACCATGTTGGCCAAACTGGTCTCAAACTCCTGACCTCAGGTGATCTGTCCACCTCGGCCTCCCAAAGTGCTAGGATTATAGGTGTGAGTCACCACACCCGGCCGATATTTTTATTCTTTTGAATAAAATAAATCTCCAGGAATATTAGGACAAATGGGTTTGCTCTTCTTAAAACAAAGGTAGTCTACAACCAAGAGCCACATAAGAGATCAAAATGATTCAAAATCAACTCCAACTGTCAAAGCTATTTTTCATTATTCATTAAACAAATTTTTATTCCTCACCTTTTATCATAGACAAGAACATCACTGCATTATTATGTAATATATTAGAAATTAGTTTATACTTTTAAAAACTGTTTTCCTGTAAATAGAGAAGTGAATTTTCTTAATATTTTATCCCCATCAAAGTCTTAACTTATACCTTCTGCTTTCTTCCTTTGTTATTTTTGGCAAGACAATGACTTTTGCTAGTGTTTTGTGATTCTCATTTCTCCTAATTACATATATTTCAAATACACTTTCCATCTCAATTTCTCTGCCTCATGTCAATACCTCTTCCTGCTTTGAAAGTGTACCTATTCTCCTGTTCCCCAGAAAAATAGAAAGTTTCTTACGTGTTCTTCACCCTGGACCTTGTGAGAGGTGACTGCATAATCCCTACATTTAAAAATTGCCTTCCAGGTCATCAGGCCCTGGAATAAGGCACTTTCTACACCTGGTCCTGGCCTTATGCTTTTATTCACAAAGTCACGCTGTAAGTCTATAAAAACTCATTTTCCGGGTCCTCGTCTTAGTTCTAATATGATAACTTTAGCATTGATTCAACAGTACAGATATGACATGCTGCAAATAAACAGCAGTCACTTCCATCCAAGCTTGAAGATTTATTATGATGGATGTATTCAGACACACCAGTCTCTTTCTAGAAAATGCAATTTTATGGAAAAATACAAGATAATTGGTCTTTAACTCTTGCAATAAACTTAGATAGCACCTGCCATATTTAAATTAATACAGTGCTTCTCTCTGTTAGATTAGATCTTCTGATTAAGTCAATCATGTGAAAAGATTTTGGCATAGCCCATGTGCACTTAGATTGGAAGTTGCTTTTTGATGTGGCTATTTTTTTTTAATGATGTGATACTTGTCCATCTACTAAGAAAAGGAAATTGAAAGTTCTCTATTCAGCCACATATCCTGTCTGTCCTTATCTCTCAGGCTCAGCTTTTGCTGCACATTGGGCCACATAGGTAGCAAGTTTTATTGGGCGTGAGAAGACTCTCCAAAGCAATGGCCCAGTATTTGAAGCCTGCATGTGAATGCCAAGTCTGCTTCCCAGACATCACAAACACATCACTCTCGAGGACTTAGTCCCTTTCCCATTGTCTCCATTTCCTCTGACTCTGGCTGCCATGGTGCAGATCAAGAAACTTAGAGAATAGCTTTGCTCCTTTTAATCTCTCTTAAACCAGCAGCAGGAACAAATCAGACCCACATGGCTGGAGCAGCAGAATGCAAAGTGCCAAGGCTGGCATTTTGATCAGCCCTCCCACTTCTAGGGAAAGTCTGGATAATGAGAAGTGAAGAGGTTCCTTCTAGGAACAAATTCAAGTTCAAAGGGTCTCCCTGCCTTGAAGCCACTGGTAACTTACAGGCACGGCTGATAAGACTTCTTCCGTAACAGGTGAAAACATTTTCTCTAAGGGATCCTCTTACTGGTAACAACCAGTGACAACCCAATTTCCGTGATCCACCTATTTAACTGGATCTCTTAACATGTGTCCAAAGTTCTACTTTAAAAAGAACATTCTGGCCGGGCGCGGTGGCTCAAGCTACCCAGCCTTTGGAGGCCGGACGGGCGGATCAACGGTCAGAGATCGAGACGCATGTCCGGCTAACACGGTGAACCCGCGTCTCTACTAAAACTACAAAACTAACCGGGAAGGTGCGGCGCCTGTAGCCAGCTACCCGGGACGGGCTGAGGCCAGGAAGAATGGCGTGAACCCGGGAGGGCCGGAAGCTTGGGCAGTGAAGCTGAGATCTGGTCCACTGCACTCAGCCCAGGCGACAGAGCGGGACTCCGTCTCCAAAAAAAAAAAAAAAAAAAAAAAAAAAACGGAACATTCTTCCTAAGTCAAAACTTTTAGGAGAAGCCATAATCTAAAGGGCAGCAAAAATCATATTATGCTACTATGAGGAATCACAGGGCCAAGGTCATACACTATTTTCAAATTACCTATCTTTCCAGTCAACGATGCACTACAACCCAGAAACCGTGTTTATGCTGGACTCTCGTTTTCCGCAGCAGATGGCTTAGAGATTGCAGACATAATTAGATTATGTTTGCGCTCACAGTAGTGGTGATATCATGAGGTTTTTATTTTTCTGTTCCCCCCAAGAGGCTTGAGTCCCTCTGACACTAAAGGCCATGTGCATGAAGTGGAGACTGGAGCACATATTGTGTCCTCATTTACAGTGGCAATCCTGAGGCTGGGAGTTAGGCAGAATTGTCTGAGGTGACGTGGGACTAGTAGAAATCAATCAGAGTTCTCTCTCGCTAATTATAAGTTCTGCTGTTCTCTCTATATACTTTCTGTTGCCTCTAACATAAATGCTTATGAAAATTGTTTATTGACAATTTATTATATTTTATTTTAATTAATTAATTAATTAATTATTTTTTTTTTTTTTGAGACAGAATCTCACTCTGTTGCCCAGGCTAGAGTGCAGTGCAGTGGCATGATCCCGGCCCACTGCAACCTCTGTCTCCCAAGTTCAAATGATTCTCATGCCTCAGCCTCTCAAGTAGCTGGGATTACAGGCATGTGTCCTCATGCTCAGCTAACTTTTATATTTTTAGTAGGGATAACTTTTACATTTTTGCCATGTTGGCCAGGCTGGTCTCAAACTCCTGACCTCAAGAGATCCTCCCACGTCGGCCTACCAAAGTGCTGGGATTATAGACATGAGACACCGCTCCTGGCCTTATTTTTAATTTTAATTGACAAATCATAATTATATATATAATTATGGGGTACAATGTGATGTTATGATATATGTAGACTATGTGGAATGATGTCAATCAAGCTAATTAACACATCCATCACTTCAAATATTTATTATTTTTTGTGGTGAGAACTTTTGAAATTTATTCTTAGCAATTTTGAAATTTAAAATCCATTATTATTAGCTGTAGTCACCATGCTATGCAATAGATCTCAAAAATGTATTTCTCCTAACTGAAATTTTGTACCCTTTAACCAACACCTCCTCCTTCCAGCCCCCAACCTGAGGCTTCTGGTAACCACTATTCTACTGTATACTTCTAGAAGTTCAACTGTTTTAGAATCTACACACACTTGAATTGATAAATGTTAATTCAATCATTTGCACTCTGTCACTTAAGGATGCTGTTTGGGTAGTAAGAATTACTCTAGAGCACTTAGAGAGAGAGAGATAGAGTGAGTATGTGTGGAGACAGGGAGATAGAGAGAAAGAAAGAGAATATGTATACATGACAAGAAATGCATGCAGGGGAAAGGACAGAAATAAGATTCTATATCTTTTTTTTTTTGAGATGGAGTTTCCCTCTGTTGCCCAGGCTGGGGTGCAATGATGCAATCTCAGCTCACTGCAACCTCCACCTCCCAGGTTCAAGAGATTCTCCTGCCTCAGCCTCCCAAGCAGCTGGGATTACAGGTATCTGCCACCACACCCGGCTAATTTTTATAGTTTTTAGTAGAGACAAGGTTTCACCATGTTGGCCAGGCTGGTCTCAAACTTCTGACCTCAGGTGATCCACCCGCCTCGGCTTCCTAAAGAGCTGGGATTGCAGGTGTGAGCCACCGCGTCCAGCCAATTCTATATCTTATACTCTGTTACATCAGTATTTACGCTGCATATATATGCTTAATTGGCTACAAATGACTTGAGGCCTTATATTTGAATATATAAAATAGCAAATCATATATAAAAGTGTCTTGTTCTGATTCATTATTCTTAGTCCACAAGGAAGTGATAAAAGAAGTGAAAATATCTGAAAAAAATTACAGCTCAATCACTGCAGAATCTAAGCTAAAATAGCAATTTCTATACTCCCTAAAAAATGATTTGCTTTGAGCTTTATGGCATTTTTTTTCCAGATCCTATTGTCTCCATCAAAGGAAAATAAGCAAACCAAAGTGCTAGCCCACCAGCTCTGTCCAGTCCCAACAAGTAAGGGCCTTTCTCTGATGCCGGAGGCCTCAGATTGCAAGAAATGCAAAGGGATTGGAAGGGATATGCTACAACCTGAATGGAATTCCTTTAAAAGCACTGTGCAGCAGAAAAGACAAGTATAGTGGCTATTTAATCATCTTCACTATGAAGTGCCAATTCTTTAGACTCTTATGACATTCATGAATGATGCAGGAGGCGGGCATGATGAATGCAGAGCAATTCCCTGCGACAGATACTTTCAGGGAATTTATGCCCCCTCCCCCCAGAACAAAAGGGCTCCTGGGCTCAGTTATCATTTGTTCTGCGAGAGAATTTACAGTCTTGCCAGGAACTCCTTTTACCCTACTCAATAAAGCGCTTATTTTGATATACTGACTGTGATTGTTCAAGAACAACTGTATCCTTGGAAATTCATGTGCAGTGAGCAGTCCTGCTGACTCACTTTCCTTCACTTCATGTACTTTTGTCATTTCCAGCTTCTACAATCTAGAGGGCTTGGACACAGGCCTCCAAACCACATGTTCACCCATTTAATCAGAGATATACACATAATACATACATAAATGTACACGCATGTATACGAATATATGTGTATGTGCATGTATATATATGTGTGTACATGTACACACATATCTATGCACACACAGACATAGGTTGCTCTGTAGTATCTAAAACCTCAAATGCTGTTTGGGGTCACTGTGAGTTGCAGAATTCTTTGCTGTATGGATGGCTACACACACTGTTAAATAGGTACTAAAAAGTCTTATTCTCTATCCTCTGCCTAAAGATAATCTGCATGGATAGTAAATTAATCAATACATTCACAAATATTTATTACGCTCCTTCTATATGCTAGGCCCTTTTCTGGGTACTGAAAAGACATTCATGAACTAGCAAAGTCCTTGACTTAATAGAGATCATACTCTAATAATGATAGCAGACCATAAACAAATAAATAGACTGATAATATAATGTCTGGGAATTTCAAGGGCTAATAAAAGCATGACAAGGGGTAGTCATGATGAGGGAGGGCTGTTTAGAATGAGCTGGGCAGGGTAGGCCCCTCTGAGGTGACAGCAATAGTAACCTGCATGCAGAGAGGGAGAATGCCCCCTGTCTTCTGAAGGAGGAGAGTTCAAGGCAGAGGAAACAAGGGTAAAGGGCTTTAAAAGGAAGTTAAAGGGTGCTTGGCTTGTGTGAGGAACAGCAAGAAAAACCAGTGTCGCTGGAGTGGATGATGCAAAGGAGAGAGGGGAAGAAACAAATGATAGCAGAAGACAGAGCAGATTATGTAGGTCCTCACAGGAAGCACTTCGTGTGAAGGAGGTCCTTATCTGATTCTACTCTGAGATGACTGCATAGCTTTCTAAGTAGCTGTGTTCATAACATTTTAAATAGGACATTAAAACTCAGACTTGGGAGGAAGGTAACCAGCATGGAGAGAGGCCTCAAAGTGCTGCTGTATGAAGAACACATGTATGGGCTCAGGATATTTAGCCATGAGCCCTTGGAAGCCCATGGTGACCATCTCAAAACACATAAAGGACGTCAAGTCGAAGGAGGATTGTGCAGTTCTGGAAGGCAGAACAAGGACTGATGGGTAAAAATTACTGGACTCAAGACCAGAGCTCAAAAAGTATAAAAGCACTTCCTAGGGCTATCCAATGACAGAATGAGATCTCCAAAAATATAGTCAAAATTTCATCATCAGTTGGGTTCTAGTATAGTAGAGACTGAATGGTCACTGTTCAAGGATGTCAGCAGGTTCTTCCTAGATAGTTCCAAAGGGAGCTTTTATAAGAAAAGGAGAATATATGAAAGCAGAAATTTCAGACCCTGGTAGGATAAACACATTCAATCTAAATTAGTTATCTTATTTCTCTTAATTAATAAAAGGTCATTTTTGTTTTTCAGCAAATTGCTGCTACCTTTTTCTTAAGAAAATCAGAAGCCATTTGGGAAACAAAACATTCTACAAAGCCATTTATTTTAATTTTACAAATACTTTAACACATTGGCAGAAATATCCTGAGAGGTATATACTCTGTCTTTTCAGAAAACATCCTACTAATGAAACAAGCAATTTAAAAATATGTATTTGATGACTGAAATAGCAGCAAGCCACAGCTTCTTTTTTCTTATCCTGAAAACCCCAGGAGAAATGGTGCGGAGGCTAAAACTGGTCCCTCAATATTTTGGTGGACCAGAACAAACATTTCCTTGCTGTTATTTCTCCACAATGTCTAACAATGTCTTTCTTAATGGAACTTAACCCCAAGATGGTCAATAACACCAACGGTTACAGTCCATAAGCAGGGGAAGCCATGGCTTAAGAAGCATTTCTTGAAAAGGATCTTTAGTTTTAGTCAACAGGTATAAAATGTCAGTAACGCAAGATGAATAAGTTATGGAGATCTCCTGCACAACGTAATGGCTACAGTTACTAATACTGTATTGCACAATTAGAAATCTATTAAGAAGATAGATCTCACAGGTGTTCTTACCACAATAATTTTTTAAAATCTTCTAAAATGTCTTTAAAACAAAAAAGTTGTCCACTGCTTCTTAACAGAAAAACAAATGCTTACACACACAAGAGTTCACTATGAAGAAGTTATCTTTAAAGTATTTTAAAGGAGAGGAACTATTTAACTAGTATTTTGGAATAGGAAAAAAAGGAAGGAAGGAAAGGAGAAAAGAGAAGACAGGGAGGAGGCAGAGAGGAGGGAGGATTAGTAGGTACCTTATAAGAACTGTAATATAATTCTTCTGCTATATTCTGGCTAAATAATGTCTAAATTAGTACTTCTTTACAGGATAAGTGTGTATATTTTATATGAAGAGCAACAAAATAATGAAAGGAATGAATACATAGAACAAATATGAAAAACTTTAGGAAATCAGAGTCTCTAGGAAACAAAACAAATGACTAAGTTACTGTTTGAAGAGATGAAGTGTTTTCTTCATCAGAGAGAAGACTTTCAGAAAAAGAGCTGTGTACTACATAAGAGGATAACAGAATAAAAAGCAATAGACAGAAATGGAAACAAGCAAAACAGGAAAGAATTTCTTGACCATCAGGGCTGCGAAACAACAACATGAAGACCTCAAAACTAATTATTGAAGTAGCCCTAGTGGTCTCCAACTCAGTGAAATTTCCAGCACTTCATCCCATTAATTTTTATCGTATAAACTCTTTATATTTTCTTCACGGTTCTTACTCGTTTTTGTCTGCCTCTCCTCAATAGGATGTAAGCTCAATAAAGCTGGAGACCTGTCATAGTCATTGCTGAAACCCTAGAATACTACAGCATGGCATATAGTGAACTTTCATTTAATATTGTTAAATCAATAAATGGATCTTTAAGGAGGCCTGCCCCTAAAAATAGGAGCATAGATCAGATTATCTGTCATCACATACTGGCCATTGGTCCCTACCACTCTCCTGCTCACAATTCTCAAGTCGACTCCAATTGCCTTAGAATGAAATGAAACTCTTCGCAACAGCCCCAAAGGTCCTCCATGATCTGACCCTTGCCAACCTTTCTTACTTTACCTGGCCTCATATTTCCTTTTGTTCACTGAACTACAAGCACTGGGATTTCTTCTGTTCTCCCAACACATAAACATCTCTGTAGCTTTGGGACCTTTGCACTTGCTCTTTCCTCTTCCCCTGATGTTTGCATGGCTGGCTCCTTCTTATCAATAGCCTCAAGCCAAGAGTGATCTCCTGAAAAGCTTTCCTTGACCACAATCAAAAGTAACAACTTTCCCTCATCCCAGTGGTAATTTTCTATCCCATGAGCAGTAAGGTGTTCTCTACAACTGTTGCCTCATCTCTTCAATCTCCTAGAATGCAAGTCCATAAGAATTAATGTCTGTCTGCCTGGCTTACACCTACACTCTCAATGATCTAATTAATATCTACCCCAGAGTAGGTACTTAATCATATTGAGTGAATACATTTTCTTCTTCTTTTTTTTTTTTTTTTTTTTTTTTTTTTTTTTTTTTTTTTTTTTTTGAGATGGAGTCTTGCTCTGTCACCAGGCTGGAGTGCAGTGGTGTGATCTCGGCTCACTGCAACCTCCGACTCCTGGGTTCAAGTGACTCTCCTGCCTCAGCCTCCCGAGTAGCTGGGACTACAGGTGTGTGCCACCAGACCCAGGTAATTTTTGTATTTTTAGTAGAGATGGGGTTTCACCGTGTTGGCCAGGATGGTCTTGATCTCTTGACCTCGTGATCTGCCTGCCTCGGCCTCTCAAATTGCTGGAATTACAGGCGTGAGCCACCACTACTAGCCAAGTGAATACGTTTTTATGAAAATTCATTTTTAAAAATCAGATCTGTTGATTTTTCAAAGTCCTTTATGTTATTGCTTATTGCGATCACTGCCATATAGTCATCAGGGCTACTTGGAATTCAGGTAAACCTGAGACACATAAAACAATGCTTATTTTCACAATATCCACAATATGTATGTCTTAATTGGATCCATTTTAATTAATTAACTGATGTTATTTTTAAATATATTTTTAGAGACAAGGTCTGACTCTGTCACCCAGGTTGACTGCAGTGGTCATCATAACTCACTGCAGTCTAGAACCCCTGGGCTCAAGCAACCCTCCTGACTCAGTCACCCCAGTAGCTGGGACTACAGGCATGGGTCACCATGCCCAGCTAATTAAAAGAAAGGAATCTGTAGTGATGAGTTCTCACTATATTGCTGAGGTTGGTTTTGAACTCTTGGCCTCAAGTGATCTACTGGCCTCGGCCTCCCAAAGTAATGGGATTGCAAGTGTGGGCCACCATGCCCAGCCCTTTGATTCATTTTGATCCGTCTCATACACTGGAAAGGACGGTAGTGGCTTCTCTCTATTTTGACTGTTATTAGGGGAATTAATTAATGTGTACAAAATCATATTAAACTTATCCAAGGGGAGTGCGACAAATCTAAAGCAGTCGTATAACTATTATTAGTTCATATATCCTGTAAGAAAAGCTTTTTTCCACCCAGTGGAATACCAAAAGTAAGTCGCTCGTAAGAGAAGGGAGGGATATCACATTTGGATATGACTCTTTGGGACGGCATTCTCTCCAAAGGCATGGCAGTCAAAGAGTCATATTCAATGGAATCAACACTCTCAGCCCAATAGTTCACGTAGGCATTTTTCAGAGAAGCAGGATAAATAAACTCTGAAAATCATATTCTTTCTTTTTCTCTGCTGTAAATGCAATGTATTGATTCAGGTCCCACTACTTCGTGGCATTCACATGCTTCAGTAATATAGAGGATTCATTTTCATCCCTTCATCTCAAGGAGCTGGGGTGGCTCTGAACCCTCAGTGCCAACAACTACTTTCCTCTTCCTCCCTTCCTTCTCTACTCAGCACCCTGCAGCTGGATAATGGGGTTAATAACATGACTATTACATAAAACACTCCACTGCCATATATGCAAATCCTTTTCACTTCTCCAAAGCCAATGGAGAAGTATTCTAAGGAAGGAATTTGCTGTCAGTGGATAAGATGAACTAGGGTGAGCACAAGGTAGGTAATCTGGCTTTTACTTAGTAATGAGAAGTAGTTGATGTTGAGAACTAAAAATAGCTAGGAATTTCTTAAGGATAATAAATAGGACAGGACCTTTTATGCCCTGAAGATTCCTCATTCAGGACACCAGAGGAAATTATTCCTATTAAATAATCTTAAATGCTTCAGAAGATTTTATTTTGGAAAGTGAGCCTATTGGTTCACTTCTAGACCAGACCAGAATTTTAGTTCCATCTTTGCTGTTGGTTGGACTATAATATTGGTTAATTTCTCTGTCTTTTATGCTACTCATTTTCCAATTCTCCCTCATCCTGCAAGACATAGTACAGGTTTCACTTTCTTTATGAAGCTTTTTTATCCATTCAGTCAGCTATTTGGCCAACATTTTTAAAGCACGTATTATTTCTTCAATAAATACTTATTAGACCTACTATGGACCAGATCTAAATAGAGGTGGCAAAGACACAGGAAAGAAAAAACAAGTTAGCTTTTTCCAGTTCCCCAACTTCATACAAATTTGTATTTTTTTATCCTTCTTCTTCATAAAAAAAGCTCAATAAATACTGCAGAATGAAGAAGCTAAAGATATGCATTTCATAATTTTCTCAGCTGTGCAATGAGGAAGTCAAATGCATGAACCCTGAGGGTCTCTGCTGTTCTAACACCTATATTGTAAATGATTTTTCATTGCTTACTGTAGCTGTACAAAACGTAACTTTGACTAATTGACAAGACCAGGCTGCAATAAATGGGCTATCACCAAGTTGTCTGTACCTTTGAAGTGGAAATCATGCACACAGAGCCAGCTGATCCTAGCAAGTCACAGATGCTGCTTTTGGCCTCACCTGCTCATTTCTCTCCCCATTGGGAGGATGGCCATAAACACTAAACTTCACTGGGAAATGCAGTACAGGAATTCAGACCTTTCAGGGCAGACACTGATCACATGGAACGGTTGAACGTCTAGGGTATCCCTGCTCAAGGTTCTACCAGAAGATAAAATAAAGAAGCAAAAAAGGTATGTCCATGTTTACAGGATAATAAAATAACTAAATGAAGAAAAAAAAAAAGTCAGCAAATCAGGCTTTGTGTCTAGACCCAACAATAGTGTTTTTTTCTTTAGTTGAAGTTGGGCACAACATTTCAGATGCCTGCTTTTTATGAACAAAATGAAAAAGAATCAGAGTTTCTCCAGGTTCCTTCTGGTATCTATAATATTTGCTGAGTGTCTTTCCCAGTTGCCAACCATGTCCTGTCCCTGCTGTGTAGCAGAAACCTTATTTTCTCTGAATAATCAAGGTTATAGCAAAAGTTCTTTTTATTTTGTTTTGTTTTGTTTTCTATAGGCCTACTGGAAAGAGAAGCCCAAAATAACCGGCTGATAAATTTAGCATCCAGTTCAGGGGAACCGTTATTATGAGCCCTGGTAGAAGCAGCTCTTTCTGATAAATCACATTCACAAACTCCCCGTGAACATTACTTAAAGAATCTCAGCTTAGATTTGTGTCTCCAAATTATAGCAAACTTCATTCTATTTTCCTGAGACTCTACTTTTATTGCCCAGCATACAGGCTGCTAAGAACACCAGACAGAATAATCTAAGCAAACTAAACAATGCTTATATCATCAAAAGTACTCTGTGAGTATTAGATATTTTATTAGCATTAGTATTATTTTGCTGTCTTCTCCTTGTTGTTAGTCATTACACAAGGAATCCTTAATTGGTAGGAAAAATAATTAATGAAGTATCTAAAATTGTCTGTCTTATTGCAAAGTCCTTGGCCACAGGCTTTTTATGGCCCCAGACCTGATGCTTCCTATACTCACCTAGAATGAGGAGAAGAAATGAGAAAAGCATGAGAGAGAAAATGAAATAGAATAATCATGAATAGATTAATAGCACATGGGCTGATAAAACATGCATCCTGAATTTGGCAGAGAAGGAGGACAATTTTTTTTTGGTTGGTTGTCTGTTTCTTAAACATTGCTTCCATCTTATTGAACAGGTCATTTTAGTCTTTGCTTTGGCTGAAGATTACTGTGTGCCTTTCTTCATATTCACAGTCTCCATCCATACAATTTGCTTTGATGCCCCTCTAAGATTTTCTGTTTGTCCAGGGATATTCTTTCAGCATTTTGTTTGGATAGCTGTTTATTTCCCTCAAAATTTTTGGAACTGAAAATAGAAGACCAGGCCAAGAATGTATTACAGAGATCCAGGTCTCTGTGCTACTCTTTGCTAGCTTCTCAAGTACAGGTTTCTGTTTTTAAAAAAGAAACGCTGTGCTGTTTGTTCAAAACCCTATGAGATTATTTAAAAGGTGATTTTGCTAACAAGGGAAAATTTGAAACCTATAATCCGTAACAACATTAATTCAGTACCGATCACATTGTTAATTAGTTTTGGAACAGAGTGGCCCTTGCCACACTGGTCAATTATCAGAGTTGTTGGGTTAACCTAAGCATTTCTTCCACTTCAATTCATTTTCTTATGCGACTTGATCCTGTAGCAAGGTTACCGTATACTAAATTTGTCTCCTGAATAGCATATGGATCTAGCAACCTATTACCCCAGAGTCTCATATATCTATTAATAAAGAACTAGATCCATCTAAGCTAGCACACCAGATGGTGCCTAATTTACCCAATAAATACATTACTGTAAATAAGCACACTGAGTACTCCTACTCTCAATGCTGGTCTCTAGAATTAAAAAAAAAGCTTCTTGAAAGTGGTCGTTTCTAAAATCAGTGTCTTTGCTTTGAAGCATATTCTTCCCCCATTACAATGACAATAACAAATATTTATTTGGGACCTTTTATGTGTTGGCCATTCGGTGAAGTTCTAGAGTTACAGAGATTTATACAAATCCAGACACCACTGCTTTAAATATACTACGGGGATCAATTCATCAGAAAAGATATTGTCAACATACAAATTAAAATGTGTTATGATAAGTGTGCTGGGTTAGGAAGAGATGGATCATTTCATCTGTGTCCGTGATATTCATAAATAAACACTTAGGAGGAGCATCCAGTATTTTCCTGGAGTGCTGTTCATACACCTTGTCATCAATCTTTAAGAAACAATAGTAACAACACTATTAGGTAGTTATCAGCATTTCTATTTTACAGATAAGAAAACTGAGGCATAGAGGGTAAAGGGCTTTTACAAAGTTGTACAGCTAAAAAGGGGCTCATTGGAATTCAAATCACTTTCTGCCTCGGTTGAATCCGAGGGCTCTTAACCATTACACCAAACTGCCTTCTCATGTTAATTTGATCTTGCCATCCAGGCTATAAGCTCCCAAAAGGGTAAATGCTAAAACCATCCACTTCTTTTCCTTACTCCTTCACTAGGCTGGTGCCCAAAGAAATATTTTATGAAAGGTTTGTTTTTAGCAGTAAATGCATAGCTCATTTCTCTAAGGAACAGTGAACTTTGCAGTGCTCAATACTTGCTTTGTACAATTTATACTGCTCCACTTCTTCACCTTATAAAAATGGCATATATTACCTTTGAACTAGCATAAAAGCTCACAAGAAACAGGATGGACTTGGAAAGCTACCCATGTGATATTTATGTATAAATTAATGATTATTATTGATGACATATTGATTGCTGAGTTAAATCTATTTTCACATACATTGTTAAGTAGCTTCTAACATTAAAACCATTTTAAGAGATGCAAGACAAACAGGAAAGAAAATGTAGAAATGACCACAATTTCAGCTGAAAATTTTGACATGGGTTGACAGAATGAGAAAATAATTCTTTGAGATATACAGTTGAGTTAGAAAGAGACTTTTAACTTGTCCACTGAATATGTATTTTATTTTCTTCAAATAAAATGAGCAAATGATACCCAGCAGATCAGGTCTCCAGAAACTCTGAGCTAGGAGGCAAAACATACCTTTTGGTTTTGATTTTCTGAAAATAATACTTAGCTCCATGCAAACAAAAAATGGTCTTGTCTCTGGTCTTGGAGTAATGCCACTGGGATGCAGGCCACCAAATCTGTAACTGCATGGCACCGTGGTGGCCATTAGCAAGTAAATGATCCTGTTTTCCACTTTTAATTCCCAAGGCAAATGTGTTTATAAATATTAATTTTATTAAATGTATATTAAATTATAAATGTTTAATTTCTACTTAAACCTCATAATTTAATGCTTTCTGACTAGAGAAGTCACATAATTTGGTGATACATGGAGTTTATCTTGTAAGTACAATGTCAATTGAACCATTTCATCACACATACGTATACTCGCACCCACTTGCTTTCTATGTACAACAGACTGTGTAAAAACTCTCTTTGATGGGTGGCATACAGGTGCTGCGTTTCTCAGCAGCTCGTACAATCAAATCTGAGATTTCACAAAAGGAGTCAGAATGCATCTTGTAGAGAAAATAACAGCATGAAAGAAAGTGGAAAATGTGGTTCTATTTACTTCAAAATCTTGTTTCAATGTATTGTGCATGGCCCATGCCAAACATCAGGGTAGAAACTGTGTGCAACAGGCTTAATCTACAACAGATATCAAATCATGAAAAACTGTACTCTTGGGTGATCAGCCAGGCATGAGTGAAGGCATCAGGCTTCTACTCTGAGGCTCAATGGCACCTTTCTTTATTATTTTATATATTTTGTTTCCATCTACATATGAACAAATGGCATAAACAAAGTCTTTTCCAAAAATGCTCTTTCAGGTACTCTGAATTCAAATTCCAGTTTTTATTTCACGTTCCCTTGAGATTTAATTAGACATCTATTTGTTTAAAATAGCTTTTGTGGAGGTTAAAAACTAGAAGACACTGGCAGAAAACTCGCAGCTCTGTTATTGCTACTCTACCCAGTTAGTTGTTTATAAAACACCTAGAAAGAGTTACAGATATTATAAAGTGCTTACTTGAAAAATCTAGTCTAAACTATTCATAGGCAGACAAACATCAGTGACAGAAAATCCATACATTAATAAAGAGGCCTTTTTAGTACTTCTTTACCTGGAACCACTTTGGAAGCCGCCTTTATTAAGCACTTCATCAAATACAACTCAGGAGACAGAGCATCTTCCTCCTCTATTTACCCTACCCAAGTTTGGTTTGCCTTGTCCAAATCCAAACCGAACTTTTATTAACAAACTCAACCAGGATAGCTAGATAGAGAATATCTTGAGTTGAGTCCAACCCACAAACAGACCCTAAGACAGGGATTCGAGTGCACATGATTGATAAGGAAGCACTCCCATGCGAAGGCAACGGACAGGGAAGGAGGAGTCCAGACAAGGCTATAGTCCCAAGCAAAGTGCCAGAGCTGGCAGCAGCCCGGTCCCAGGATAAAACGCTGGCAGACCCCTTGCACCTACCCCAGAGTTTTTCCAGCCAGAGGCAATAGAGCAGTAGACTGAGGACAACTTTCTTAAAAACAAGCCAGGCTGGCTATTGCAAGAGAAGCCACAATGAGGCTCGGGGTACAAAATAGTCAAAAAGGGAACTAAAAAAATTGAATGAGATCACCAACATTATCTGATACAGATGGATAAATATTTAATTAAAACATTATAAAGGAATGTATTTAGAACATTTAAACATTAAACTCATTTTACATTTGAGGACAGCATGACTCAAAGAGGTCCAGTGACTTGCCCGGGATCACAGAGATTGTATGTGGCAGATTTAGGTTGTTGAGGACGTAGTGCTCCAAACTTTCAGCTCAGGGGACTTCCTATTTCTCTCAGCAGCCAGCAGAAGCTACACATGCTCAAATCACCCCAGAAGTCTGCAGAGATTGCCTGCTCCAGGATTATCTGTGAGGTTCGGCAGCCATGCCACGTTCAGGAGCACAGTTCTGTTCTCTTTCATAGCTGCATCTTTTCTATTATCCTAGAGACAGCTGGGGTCTTAACAACATGATGTATCAACCTGACATGACCGCACTGGTTACCTGAGAAGACACTGCAGCAAAGACAATGCAAATTCAATTTTTGAGAATGTCTGGGTATTTAAACTAGAGGTTTAATGGGTTTTCAGATAAAGGTTTTTTTTTTTTTTTTTTTTAGAAGGCACATTTCAGGATTAACACGTGAAACCTCAATACTTATAAAATAGCCTGGGGAAAAAACTGTGGGAGCTATTCATCAGAACGAAAATTAGGTTTCTGAAGTTGGGACAAAGATATTTCTTGAAGTGTCACTATTCATCCAAAAGATCGTTCCAGACACTGAGAACTACATGCACAAAGGCACTGAGGTATAACACGCCATGAATGGAAAGAACATATAAGCAGCTCCGAGTTTGGGGAAAAGAAAAGCAAAAGGCAGGGGGTAGAGTTGTGGGTGGGGGCAGGTGGGAAATCCAAGAGATAAGGTTCACAGAGGTAGGCTAGAGATAGATTCGGAAGGGCCTTTCAGATACTTCTAAGCACCATGGATTACTGTTTTATGGAGATGAGAAACACTAAAAGGTTTTTACACTGGGAGAGCCACAATGAGGTTTGCAACATAGAAAGTTGAATTTGGCAACTGTGTGCAGCGTGGACAAGGTGGTCCAGGAGAGAGGCAGTGGAAGGTGTTGCAATAAAGCCTGGAGGCAGATAACAGAGCACAGGCTGAGGCAGTTTCTGAATGAGAAGCAGAGAAGAAATTTTCAAAGCAGGGTTGGTGGAACAGAGAAGACTTGATCCAATTAGTAATTAACAGCAATGATTTTAGTTGTAACTGCAGTCCTCGCTGTTGCAAAAAAGGATGCTTTCTAACCAAATTAGACTTGCAATTCTCCTTTTCCCTAGGATGCTGCCTGCCCAATAAAAACAAACAGTATGTCTTTTCTTAGCAGATCAAGATCACTTACATATACACTGTACTTGAAAATAACTTGGTCGTTAGTAATGTGGGGATTTGGGAATGGGAGGGGAAGGAGGAGGAGGAGGAAGAGATCATTCCTGAAATAGAAACAAGCCAGTGGCATACAGCTGGGTGAGCAGTCTGAAATAGCTACCAACAGCTCAGGAATGATTATAATTAGAAAACATATCCATGGACCTCTATATAGAAAAGCTGTAGCTCTATTACAACTTTCAGTATGTCATTGTGGACTGCTGAAATGGGACTGGGTGGATTCAAACACCAGAGAGGAAAAGAAAAGTGTTTTTTACAAATCATACAAGAAAAAAGAAAAAGAAGAACAACTACTACTACTCTTTTTACAACTATCAAGGAAGACACCAAAGACAGAAAGAAATGCTTTTCATAAGTTTCAGAACACAGTCACAGAAATGCTCTTTATTATAAAGGCCCTTTATTCCTTACAACCTCAATGGTTTAACCTGGTTCCAGGCACCTTTTGGAGCAGTGCCCCCCAATGAAAAAGCAGCACCTCTATGGATGATGTCATAGGTTACATTAGACACATGGAGGCAGTGGTCAGAGGCCATTCTGAGCAGAGCACACTGCATTCCAGAACCTATTACCTCCATCAAGGAAAGCCTCTCTCCCTTTTTAACAAACAATTAAATATATTTAATATTTAATTAAATATTTGCCAGGTGTGGTGTTTCATGCCTGTAATCCTAGCACTTTGGGAGGCCGAGGTGTGAGGATCCCTTCAGTCCAAGAGTTTGAGACCAGCCTGGGCAATACAGTGAGACCTCATCTCCACAAAAAATTAAAAATCAGCCAAGTGTGGTGGTCCATGCCTATAGTCCCAGCTACTCAGGCGGCTGTGGCAGGAGGATAGCTGAAACTCAGGAGACTGGGAATGCAGTGAGCTATAATCATGCCACTCCACTTAGCATGGGTGACAAAGTGAGATCCTGTCTCAAAACAAACAAACAAAAAATATATGTGTGTGTGTGTGTGTGTGTGTGTGTGTGTGTGTATCTTAGTGTTCTACATCCTTGCCAACCAATAAGGAAAAGGGAGAGTTATTCATTGCCAGGTTCAATATAGAGACAGGGGATCCTTCATTAGAAGATTAAGAGTTTTTTTTGAAACCAGCTTTGATTCTTGACTTATCCAGTGAGATTCTGTCCCACAACATCTTTCACGTCCCAATCCCACCAGCCACATATGCACAAAAGATTTCTTTCCTATTTAGCAATCTCTGGCAGTTGCAAACTTTCTCTACTTACCTCATCACAGGCCTCAATTAAAGCAATTGCTTTTTTTTTTTTTTTTTTTTGAGCAAATTTCCTCCTCCCTTTCTTTTGTCCTGACTTTGATTCACCTGTCGATTGACATTCTTGCTTCATTACTTGCTGACAACTCCAAATGCAACCCTGATCCCTCAGCAAATTACTTCTAATCATTTCCTTCCTTAACATTATCACTTCAGTGGACTGCCAGGGGCATTCAGCAGACTGGAAGATCAGAAGCCTGTTGCAGCTCTGAGCTCCACAATTTTTGGCCTTGAATCAGATATTCAACTGCAGTGGATGTGCTACTGAATTCAGCCTTCAAGATTAGGGTGCTCATCCTCCAGACGCTGGGAATCCTGGCTGCGGACAATTTGCACCAAACCTTGGTCCCTCTCCAGAACTGGATTCAGTCAAAGGGTGTGGCCTCATATGGTGACTGGATGTTTGGATGGGCACGGGAGGTACAAGGACTCAGATCCTTGTATGCAATTTGGGTCATCTTGGAAGGGACAACCTAACTTCAGAGCTCAGCGTGGGACTGGTTGAGGCTTTAGCCGCACTTGCATCTGAGACCAAATTATTCCTCTATCCCATGCCTGCTTCCCTCACTTTCATTCAGAAACTGTTTCACAGGGGACCCTCCATACCCCAAACCTTCTGCACTCAATCTTCACCTCAGTGTTTCCAACTTGACAGAAGGCAGCAGTGCAATATGCAAATGAATCGCAAAACAGTTTTGCTCTCTCACATTTTATGATTCATTTGCATATTGTTTCTTATGAAGAGAATACGCCATCGTACCTGCACCACTGACATGAGTTTTTGTTACCTGGATTGTTCATTTTTGAATGCCTGACAGTGTTTCCGGCCATGGACCTCTGCTTTCCTGACCCACTCTCAGAGGCGTTGACATTATTCACCAGGTGGCAGGTGTTCATGAAGAGACAAAAAACATGGGGCCAGTTGTAAGGGGATTTACATTTTTATTAAACTCCTTTGACTTCAGATTGATTTTTTTTTTTTTAAGAATTGGTCTCATTTTTCCAAATTGTGCACCTGTGTTCATGGCTGCCTCTGGTCTGAATCTCATTCTTTATTTTCTAATCTAAAGCTAAGTCGGGTATGTGTGTATATTGGGTAACCAGTGCCAGAGATTTCACAGTATCATATGCCACTTGTTTTGTTTCAGAAAAATGTTTTTGCTTCTTGTGATTACTGTCTACAAGTCTGGCCAGATATTGAGTCTCGTCTGATTAGTGCTACATCCTACAGGAGAGCCCACAGTGTTACTTAACCTCTAGCAAGCCTATGTATTAAATGGAGGGGTTGTAAAATGTAGATTCCTGGGCGCCATTCCTTAGTGACCCTATTCAGTGGGTCTAAGGTGAGGACAAAGCATCTGAAATTTCCTCAAGCATGCCAGGTGATAGAGGTTCAGCTTCTGCATTGTGAAAGACTGGAGCCTATGTTCTATGTTTTCTCTGCAAAAGAACCTCTCTGGGTGATAATTAAACACACAGTTAAAGGCTTCTAAATAGGCAAGAACTGTGTTGCATTGAATAAAGTTTTAATTAGACCCATCTAGACCAGATATAATGAATAAAAAATGGTAAGTGTTCAAGTGGACCAGTGTTATCATCTATGAAATGTTGCCAGGTATTAAAATCTTATTTCACTAGTTCCTTCATATCACTCTCTCACTTCCTGGTACCAAAATTTAACATCCATTAGATATCATGAACATATGAAATGAGCACTTAAAATTGGTGAGTTTTTTTCCTTTTCATATGGAACATAAGAAAACAAGAATTGGGGTCCCACTGCCATTTACCTAAGCATTTTTTAAACTAGTGTGAGTCTGGAGACATAACAAAGACCTACCCACACACTAAGGTAGAGAGAATGCTAGTGGTCAGGAGAGTTAAGAACGGCAAAACCTTTCACATTGAATTCTCTGGATACCCACTTAGGCTTCTGACTTCAAGTGCTGTGATCTGAGAGAACTGTAGCTGTTCTTTCGGTGGTCAAGAACAACCAGGATGTCCCAACAGTCCTCCTTTTTTCATTTAGGATTTCCCAAGTCTGTAACAATTATCTTTTTTTCAGAAAGAACAAAAACCTGAATGCCTCTTAAGAGGTAATTGGAAATTCCTCAAAATGTTTCAATTATTGAATTCATGGCATTCCAAAGAATACCCACGTTTCTTTCTGCAGACATTCTTCCCTCTGAATTATGAAGCACAATATATCCAACCTCTTTCATTTACTGCACTATAAATTTAGAATGTAGCACTGCATTGTGAAGATTACATTGTTACATGCCAGGGGAAAACCAAAAGGTAACAAGAAATATATGACTCTAAATTAAGATGAAAGTGAATAGCAAAAGAAGCATTATTCAGGCACCCAAGAAACACATCTTCTGACAGTCCCCTCACCCTCAGTCCATACATTTACCGCAGTGTGAAATAAACTGTAGCTCGAGAACTCAGTCACCAGAACTGCATGTGCCTGCATCTCAGTAAAATGTGCCAATCACAAAAGATTCAGAAGCCCACTGGACAAAGTAGATTAACATTCAAAACCATGACAGAAGATCTCATGATTTTTAAAATTTCTATCCCTGAGACAAAAGCTCACAGTTTGGAATTTTCAGTCTTATCACTAAAACCTTATTTCTGAAAATAGAAGAAACAACTGTTTCAAGATACTTTAGAATATTAAGGATGTTAACCAAATTATTCAGTAATATGTGTGATTGAAAAGAGGGAAGGGAGAAGTGAAATATTCTCCTTTCAGACTGGGGGTCTTCTCAAGGTTAGTACTTTAATGCAATTTATGAGATCTTTTTATTAAAAATAATACCAACAGAAGATGGGAACAATCGTAGAAGCGCCTTGTCAACTGAAGAGAAAATAATACTACTTTACATTCCGTTTAGAGGTAGGAGAATAGCACAGAGGCCAGGAACTGGTTTCTTCTGAAACTGATGTGGCAGGTTATCAGGAAGTCTTTCCAAATTAAAAGACATTTGAACCTCACAGATCACTGGCAGTGGTCGGTCAAAGGTGAAGTGGGAAAGATGATTTTAACCAAAGAAGACCCTGAGCAAAAGTATGGAAGGATGTTATAATCCAAAGTGGTTAAGATGAATTAAAGACACATCTTTAGAAATGGCAGGTGCTATCTGTAAAACTAAAGAAAAAAATGATTGAGATGACATATTACACTGAGGGGCCCCATTTCTCAGGGAACAATTAATTCTGTAATTACTGAGGGTCATTGGTGGCTTATTTACTTGGGAATGATATGACCAGATCTAATTCATCAAGTATAACACTGGCTACATGCAGAGGACAGATTGTAGTAGGGAGAAAAGCAAGGATACCATTATTAAGCTACTGTCATGTAAAGGATAATAAGGTCTGTGACTAGATCATTGAAGAGAAATTAATGGAGTAAAAAGAAAGACACATTTCAGATGAAGAGTCAACATAATTTAGTAATAAATTAGAAGTCTATTAATAGAACATAATACTGCATAGAGTTTTTTTTTTTCCTTAATTTTTTTAAAGAAAAGTAAGGCAGGTTCATTTTAAACTTATGTAAAACTAAAACTTTTACATCTTGTTTAGTGTAAAGTTCTGTCAGTCCAAAACTTCTATACCTGGTACTTGCAAACTTGATTTATTTAATCAAAATATAGGATTTTACATTCATTTCTTTTAAAGTTTCTTTTGTTAGATTTTATTTCTTTGCTTAGGCTGTCAATACAGTTTTAATCTTGATCCATCATCTGTTATTACTTAAAAATTCTAAGTATAAAATGTTTAATTTTCATTAATTGTTATATGACAACTGGTTAAATATAGACAGTGTAGTGCTCTAATCTCTTAAAAGACTTCATTTGGGGTCAGCATAGGGCCAACACTTAACTCTATAGTATATTCTACAGTTTTGATTTTAGCAAACACTAATTGTAGAATCATAACAAATTTTAAAGTCATATAGGTCAAGTCTCTGCTGAAGTGTATTTCTTTTTTTTTTTTTTTTTTTTTTTTTTTT
>NW_016805866.1:31609-57177 GCF_001698545.2 Rhinopithecus bieti | reverse complement strand
AGGATGGTCTGGATCTCCTGACCTTGTGATCCGCCCGTCTCGGCCTCCCAAAGTGCTGGGATTACAGGCTTGAGCCACCGCGCCCGGCCTGCTGAAGTGTATTTCTATACCTAACCAGTTCTCAGACAAAAGGCTACACAAATTTGCACATTTACGGCAGAGGGCTAGCGCCAGGTATTTGCGTCTCAGACTTGCCCTTCTTAGATAGGTATCTCAATTCTTTTGTTTGCAAGATAGGAAGAATTTTTTTTAATGATTCTTCTTTAGCTTACAGGTTGTGAATAAAGACTAAAGTCATCTTTTCAGCTATGCATTCAGTCCTGGATCTGAGAAAGGAGGTAAGAGCCAGAGGCCCTGTTGTGTAGTACTCATTGAGAGGATAGTAATTTCTGTGTGCTCAAAACATATCAGGGAGGAGTCATAGAGCTATGTGGTCACTTTTTGGAAAAGGTAATATGTGTTTGTAAATTAAAATGATTCTCAAAAATAAAAGCAGCAGAATCCAATGGACTCCTAAAAAGATCAAGAACTTGTATTTACAAGTAAAGAGTTATAAATGTAAGAACAGCAGAAGAGGGGTAAGCTAATTAGTAATAAGCAAAAATTATCTCCTTATATGGCCTTTTCTCAAACAATAACTTTTAAAAACTCACAACATATTGCAAACATCAGAGACTCTTCATGGAGACAGTTATGTGATACCTGGATCACCTTCATATTGTAGTGAGCAGAAAATTCTCCAGACAACAGAACCAAATGTTGGTAATGAGTTCTTTATACTCAGAATATACAAGCAATAGAGATTTTTTTTTTTTTAAGTAATCAGAACAGTGAAGAAAGGGAAGAAAATTCAGGAAGATGTGACCTTTATGATTCATTAGCTTCTCCTTTGTTTACCACAGCTGCAGGCCAAACTGTCACCTTGGGTCTTGGCTAGTCACATGGGAAACCCAGAAGCAGTAACTGGGTGTGCAACTATCATTTGCACAAATAAACCTGTTAATTTTTCAGTCAAATGAATCTCTAAGGAGTGAGATTTAACAAACTGTGATACAACAAAGCATGACCTCTACCACTCATCACATTTGAGGTACCTGACATAGACTCCAGAACAGCAAAATTCTCACCAGCAAGACAGATACACCCTGTCTTCAAGATATAAGGAGGCTTCACAAACGCAGTCTTAAGTGTCAACCCAGATATAAGAATATGGAATTTTTCTTTTCAGACACCTGTGCTATTTATTCTGCTGAGGACAATTTCACAGAAAAGCAGATTAGGGCTTACTTTTTGCTATTAGGTGAAGAATTTTGAAAATAATTTCCTGTGCATACAGATGGACCTATTAAATCCAGTTGAGTGATGAAAGTTATACAATGAGATCTGAGATCCTAGATGGAAAGAACTTAATTTTGAAGTGTACTGTTTTTTCTGACAACAAGATACAGAAATGAATAGCTTATAGGCAACCTGAATGCATTGTAGCCTTAATTTCTAATATCAAGATGCTTAAAGCTCTCTCTCTCTCGAAGGATATTGTATACAAGACCATTTTTCTCATGTGGCATTGAAGTCCTTTGGTTCAAGAACTAACTGTCCTTCTGAAGAAGGATACTTACTTATTTCACTGTAAGTAGGGTAAGTGTTTTCCAGTTATTTCTTCAAGAGGTGATGATAGATCTGGGTAAGTCAATGACTAGAAGCCCTTGCAAAGAAGTACATGCATCTGCAAAGGGCTTGGCATGGCAGTTCGCAGCTGCTATCATTTGGCCATAATAGTGGCAGCCTCATGCACTAGCATTTCTGGAACAATATCTATTGAGCTACCCAGTCTAATAACGAGAGTTATATTTTATGAAATTATAGTATGTTCCAGACACTATGCTAGATGGTTTCTTTTTACCTTTACATAGTTCCTATGAGAAACTCTTGTTACTCACATTTTAGAAATAAGGAAACTAACGCTCAAACAGGTTAAGAAATTTGGCCAGGATCACCCAGCAAAGGATTCAAACGCAAATAAATTTCACTCCAGAAGCCACATTCTTACTGATGACTCCACAGTGTCACTTTGCTAAATAATGTGTGCCAGACAACGGAGCCCTATGGTTGAATAGGAAAAGTGGGTCACCTTATCCATAGAAGGATTGGACCCATTTGTCTGGACTGGTACTATACACGAATTGATTTCTCAATAACACCATCTGGCATCTTGCATATAAAGAAGAGCTCATCTATATTTGCTTAACTTCGAAAAAAAATTATCAAATTCTGTGATTTCATGTCACCTCTAACTAGGTTGTGTCTGGTATTAAACTCGCCAGAGGGAGTAGAACTGGTGGGGGCTCTGCAATGCACAGTCCTAATTTATTATCAGGAACATCTTCCTAGAGAACACTTGAAAACCCACTTTTCTCGTAAGAATTTGTTAAATAGTCTAACATCTATAAAAAGTAAAAATTAATTGACAAAGAATAATGTTCTGCATTTAGAGTGTTCTCTTCAAGAACATACCTGCCCACTCCCATTCCCCCATCCTTGCTAATTCCTACTGTATTTCTTTTAATACAGGATTTTATAGAATCTGCTTCAAACTCAGAACCAAGAAGATTTTTCAGGTAATGAATTCATACCCAGCTTGTGATTCTAATTCTCCACTTTGCTTACTTCTCATTTCTCACATTTTCCATAACTTAGGAAAAAAGGAAGGAGTTACACATTTCCAACTGTTGTACCCCCAGCTGATTTTGCTATATATTTAGATGGTTAATAAAACTTTTAAAAGTGTTATGTTTATATATGTATACATAATATACGTAAGAAAAAACTTACACACACGCAATATGAATATACCTTTGTTTTGATTTCTGTTTAGAATTTAAATAATATTTCCACTGAATTTCACGTTTTATCCTTAAACCGAGTTCATCCTCTATACACCAATCTATATAATTTGTATTGTTTCTACCAAAAGAGGTATTTGACCAAGTGAAGGTACTAGGCTGACAAGGTTCTGTCTCTTAAAAACAAATAAAAAATAACATTATTTTTTAAATTAAAAAATAAAATAAAACAAAGACAAAACTGAGACACTTAAATAAGTTTCAGAAGTAGTATTTCCCGGCCGGGCGCGGCAGCTCAAGCCTGTAATCCCAGCACCTTTGGAAGCCGAGACGGGCGGATCACGAGGTCAGGAGATCGAGACCATCCTGGCTAACACAGCGAAACCCCGTCTCTACTAAAAAAATACAGAAAACTAGCCGGGCGAGCTGAGATCCGGCCACTGCACTCCAGCCTGGGTGACAGAGCCAGACTCCGTCTCAACAACAACAACAAAAAAGGGAGTAGTATTTCCCAAAACAAAACATATGATGACTTCATTTTCTGTCAGGCTCCTGAAAAACGTTGATCAAATGTTCAATAAATGCACTGATTATTTGAAATCAGACTTTAATCAATGTTAGATGGTAGCATGAAGGAGCGAATGAAGACAGATATATCCCCCATTGCCAGATATTAAAGCAGTGCCCCCTAATCAGAGTCAGGTATTCCCAGTATCATAATACTTCTTAAATTGTTACGTATTTGCATAGTCATTCACCCACCAACACACACAGATTGAAACACACACACACACACGTGCAGAAATTGGGAATGGGATCCTTGATCTTATTGCTCTCTCTTGATGTAGCACCCAGGCCAGTGACTGGCCCCTTAGAAAAGTTCAGCAATTCCTTGAATAAATGAATGGCTGCTTTGAGACAACAACTTTTAATTTTTTTTTTTTTTTGAGATGTTGCCAGGCTGGAGTGCAGTGGTGCGATCTCAACTCTCTTCAACCTCCAACTCCAGGGTTCAAGCAATTCTCCTGCCTTGGCCTCCTGAGTAGCTGGAATTACAGGCATGTGCCACCATGCCCGGCTAATTTTGTATTTTAGTAGAGATGGGGTTTCACCATGTTGGCCAGGCTGGTCTCGAACTCCTGGCCTCAAGTGATCCACCCGCCTTGGCCTCCCAAAGTGCTGGGATTAAGGGCGTGAGCCACTGCGCCCAGACTTTAATTTTTACTCACCATTCATTTACACGTGTCTTTCAAGAATAGCAATTTTGTGTGTGGTGTGTGTGTGTGTGTGTGTGCGTGTGTGTGTATGTGTTTCTGCTAAGGAGACTGAAGTACAATGGGAAGAGTAAAACTTAAAAATGGAACTCACCAACATTTACCACATAAAAAGGCAAACCTCCCGAGGAAAGTTGAAAAAGGAACTCTAGTGAGTTATTCTGATATTCCCATTTGACACATTCAGATGGCTACCTAAAGTTTCTGCTTTTCATCTAGTACGCTAGAGAACCCGACAGACTTTTACAGTTCCCTGAGGCTGTTTACAGGTCTTCTGATCGCTTTGGCAAAAGCTGTTTGCATCTTTCCTCCTGTTAGTTGAAACATGCCTCTTAAAAAGCAGGTCAATAGGATTGCCAATATCTTCCTCTATCTAATATGGCTCCTAATTTTAGCCATTTCTATCAAATCTCTTACAGAAGGAAAAAAGTGACCAAATAATAGTGAAAAATATTCAACCCCAAAACTCACAATTATACTAAAATGCTTGGTGCCCCTTTAAAATATTTTTTTTGGAAACCCAAAAGAACAAACAAAAACAGACGCAGGCTAAAGAATAAAACACCCAGGGGAGAATTCTTACTGACAAGTTTAAAAAACAACACTAATATAGAGTAAGGATTTTTTATAGCACTTCTATATAGGGAAATTATTCCAATGTCCTATCTATGTGTTTGTCTTTTATCTCTTGCTTCCAGCAACTTCAAATTCCAACAACCGTCCCTCCCCATAACAGTCCCTCTCCCATCCTCAACACCTACACACTAGTCACACAGATTCCCTTGAAAATTTATTAACAATGACATTTGGAAAACACAAGGCCATTTCCATTCAATTAAATAAGCACAGCACGTTAACCTTCAGTAAAAGAAGTGGCCTTTGGTTTTTATCGTTGGCTGTAAACAGACTTCGAGCTTCACAAAGCCAAGATCAATAGAGCGTTGGCAAACAGTAATAATCTCATGCACATTCTATTGATAGGTATTCAGAAAATATAGTTTGATCTTGATGGGCCCGATGATTGGGCCCTTGGCCTGCCATTTGCCTTTCTCTGATTGAATGTCAAAATGTCAAGAAAATGCTTCAATGGGAGTGAATTTCTCTACAGAATCTTCTGAGGAACCAAATTGGCCAAGCTCTGATATTGGAGTGATGGAGGGAAAGCCTTCCATCAGTGGAGAAAAAGCTGAACCTCCAGGGAGGAAGCTGCTATAGCTGGTGATGGTAGAGCTGCAGCTGGCCAGGAGGTGAAAGGGGGTTGTGTCATCTGCTACTGTCAACTACGTCTACTGTAATCGCTATTGTCATTTTGGAGCATGGACAAATAATATCACAGACGTAGACACTGGTCTGGTTAATTATGCCTCTCCTGCCAGGTTAAGACTGGTTCCCAGTACTCTACCTAGACCACCCTTGGATGCTTGCCCTTGACCTAACCTTCATATGTGAATCTATGTGTGACTGTCTCTCTCTCTCTCTCTCTCTTTCTCTATCTCTCCAGACGCTCATCCCCTCATCTCTGCTCTCTCTCTCTCCCTCTCCATTTCTCTTTTCATTCTTCCTCTACAGAACATACGAATTACTGCAAACAAACAAGTAGCCTGGAAATGATGAAAAGATCTAGACCAGAAATAGAGGACTAGGGTCTAGTGCCCGTTCTGTCGCAAACTTGCTGTGTGACCCTGGACAGTCCATGTTTCTATCTTACAGTCCCAATCTTCTGATCTGAAAAATAGATTGTGGCTTAGGTCACATGGTCTCAAAGCCTTTTGTTTTAATATTACAACTGGCTTGTGAGAGACAGAAGACCTGGGTTGGTGTTGCAGCTCATCTGTTCTTTAGCTGGGAGGCTGTTTACTTTTCTGATCTCTAGTTTCGTCATTGGTAAAAATGAGGATAATAACTGCTAATTCATAGGATTATTGAAAATTAAAGAAAGTAATATAAAGGCATGATAGTCTTTTAGAAAGAACAGTTGATTCTTATTATAAATCTGACTGATGGAAAAATAAAAAGGAAGAAATTATCAACATAAACATATCCCAAGTAATCTTTGCAAGGCTGTGACAGAGGCACCGAAGGTTTCCCAAGAATGCAACCTGATTCTCCTCATAGTAAAAAGGGTACATAAATAAGAATTTTTATTACTTTTATAAAATAAAATATTACAAACCACATTTATCAAATATTTATCACATGCCAGTCATCAAGCTAGTCCTACATATAACAGCTCTCTGGATGCTCTTGACAACCCTAAGAAGTAGGTACTATCATTGGTTCCAATATATAACTACTTACATTATATTCTATTAACTGAGTTTTAATTTACAACAATTGATCATAGGGGAGTTAAAAGTCCCAAAGGGCCAGTAACTTGGACTTGAACTCAAGAATGTGTGACTTAAATGTCTGTGAGTTTAACCCCTAAGTTATGGCATTTATAAAATCTCAAGAGAGACTCCTGATGTTTTACAAAGTACCCTACATTTTCCCATGAAAGCTATACCCTTATAAATAAACAACAGTTAGTCAGCTTGCTGCCAATCAGTCATTTAGCTCTTGAAGCTTAATTATTCACATGATTATGCTCATCATCAAGGAAAAAAATAAAAAAAGAAAGTCAGGACCCTGCCTCTGTCAATTTCCTATATTTCTTTCTTCCCAAAAGCAAAGTATCACCTGCATAATCCCAAAAATATTGGGGGGAGGGAGGAGAAATTAGAAGGACTAGTATTTTTACATACCCCTTTGTGAAGAAAGATGCTGCTAGAATAAATGTAAACCCTGAATTCAGTGATATTGCTTCAGAGGCTCTGAGAATGTAGCAATAACTTAACAATTAAGATCTTGGCTCAGGAACTACAGAAACTTGAGTTCAACTCCCAGCTTTCCTGTTAACAGTTTTAGACCTTATACAACTTATACAAATCTCCCTGAAGAGTAAAATAATTGAATGTAATTCAGGTAGTTAATGTGAATTTTAAATAATATATGTGAAATGCTAAGCTTGGTTAGCAAAGTACCTAACACATAGTAGATGCTTAGTAAATGTTATTTATAATTATTATTGTCTATGTACATTCTTTTACTTCCTTTACTTCTTTCTCCAACCCTTACAACCAATTACTATAAAGATTAGGAGGTAAATCTGAATGCTGTTTTCTAACTACATAGAGCCTTTTAGCTATGACTTTGAAGAATTAATATTTGTTTTAATGAATATTTGTCTTAATCTGTATGTGTTAATCTATGTTGATTAGCAATCTCCCACAATCCCATATGATAGTCTCTGTATCTGTGCCTGTGTTTCAAATAACTATGTTTTATAAGTGATTCCACTGTCTGAAAAGAAAATAGACATGCATTTCAACACCTGGATAATTTGAGTTTCTTATACAATCACTTTGATTCTAATGAATTAATTTTCTGTGCATGCAGATCTTATGTCAACTTCGAGAGGAGTGCAACTGTGATTCAGTATTAATGAAATCAATCATTAAAACAAATTGCTACCTACAGCATTCCTATCAGAAGCCAAGCAATGAAGAGGTTGTTTGGATCCAGGTGTAGTTAGCATCATTTCAACTTTATATTTAACTACACTGAAAAAGAATATTTCAGAGCCAGCAGAAAGGCAATTTGTTTGTGTCTCCTGTGAGCCAGTGTTCTATCTATCTCTAGTACTGGCCTGTCTACGCCATGTTTACCGCACACTAGCCACCTTCCATGAATGCAATTTATTATGAGATGAATTCTACCAGAAAGCAGTTGTGCTCAATTGGCCTGATTGTGAGGTGATGAGAGCAACAGACGCCTTCACCCTGCTATTCAGTAGACAAACACTGGGGAAGGAAAAGTGGAGGGGAGCTTTCTGATGCAATTCACATTAAAGCAGTTCTCCTCCTGCAGAAACAAGCACGTTGAAGTTTCCAATCAGTAATTTAACCGTTCTAGTACTGGTCTGAGGCATCAACTAGTCTTCTTGTAGTCATTCAAAATTTTCCTATCTGGGAATGCAATGTCACTAACGTATTGTTAATTAGTCTCAAGTATTATCATGTCAGCAAAGCAGTGATCAGACGTATACCTAATAGGTTAGGATAAAGATGGAGCTTGGAAAGGAAAACCAAAAGAGATATATAATCAGAGAAGAATCACAGTCCAAAATGGAAAGTGAAAGACTATTCTTATTTCTATGGCAACTTATTTACACAGTTTCACTAAAACCTTCATATGCCAACTCAGGGTAGTTGCTATGTTTACTACACATGGGAGAGCATTAAATTGGATGAAGGGTGTTTTACCCCGGCCATGAGCAATAATCTGTAGCCTGAGTCTTTAGGAAAGCCAAGACATCTTAGGTGTTCATTCAGAGTTGAAGCTAACTGACTGAAGTACCTCAAGCAAAAGCCCTTCTCCATACCATTCTGTTTAAAAACCAAAAGCTAAAACATCTTTAAGAACGTGTGACTGGGCCGGGCACGATGGCTCACGCCTGTAATCCCAGCACTTTGAGAGGCCGAGGAGGGTGGATCACAAGATCAGGAGTTCAAGACCAGCCTGGTCAATATGGTGAAACCCTGTCTCTACTAAAAATACAAAAATTAACCAGGTGTGGTGGCGGGCACCTGTAGTCCCAGCTACTCGGGAGGCTGAGGCAGGAGAATCGCTTGAACCTGGGAGGTAGAGGTTGCAGTGAGCCGAGATTGTGCCACTGCACTCCAGCCTGGGTGACAGAGCAAGATTCCATCTCAAAAATAAAATAAAATAAAATTTAATTTAATTAAAAAAAAAAGAATGTGGAACTAAAGGATTAGAATTGCATGCTCAATCCAGACATTCATCCCTCTTACCTTATCACTCGAGTCTGGACTTTTTTATTTTTCAAATTTAATCTTTCCAAATCTATTTCTACCATAGACTAGCTTCTTGTGTGACTCTACAGCACTAATGTGAGAGGAAAATATCCCTCAATCCCATTTAAATTATCTTTGGCCTTCTAACTGCTGAGGGAAGATTCTTAAAGAATGCAGTTGAATATACTAGCAAATTAAGGTATTGAACATCAAAATGTGGTTCACTATCAACTTAAAACAGCAAATGAATGGAGTGACTTTGTCAGAAAATACGACGGGCTGGGCCCGGTGGCTCATGCCTATAATCCTAATACTTTGGGAGGCTGAGGAGGGAGCAATGCTTGAGCCCAGGAGTTTGAGCTCAACCTAGGCAACATGGTGAGGCCTCCATCTCTACAAAAAGACAAAAAAAATATTGCTAGGTGTGGTGGCATGCATCTATGGTCTCAGCTACTTGGGAGGCTGAGGCAGGAGGATCACTTGAGCCCAGAATGTTAAGGATACAGTAAGCCATGATCACACTACTGTACTCCAGCCTGGGTGACAAAGCAAGACCCTGTCTCAAACAAAAACAAAAACCCTGTGAAACCTGCATCCTCACTCTACATGTAACTTTGAAATGATAACAGCAAGATCAGAAAAGAGGGGGATGTGAGATCTACATGGTGAAGTCTGATAACAAAGCAGTACTGCCTAGGACGCTTGTTACTAGTGTAAGGACTGCTCTAGAAATTTTACTGAATACAGTGAATGTCCTCTTATCTATGCAAAACACCTAAGCACAGAGAATAAATTATATTTATAAACAATAGACAAAGAGAGAACTTTGTTTTCCTTTGATGCTTTGAAAGATTGAGAGAAATTAAAGGTGGCATTGGGGCAAGTAAGCCTTTTATGCCATGTTGCACCTGTCTGACCCTCATAACATTAAATTACTCTAAGCAAGAAGCAACCTCAATGGGTTTTGTTAGGCAACTCTGAAAGCTAATATTAAAAGCCAGGAAATGTCTCCTAATATTAAACTGGGCCTACATTCTGTAGCTGACAGAACTAGAAATAGAATCTAGAGGCTTCTGCTCACTTCAGCCCCTTATACCTTAGGATTCACTTGTGCCCCTTTTTCCCAGAATCAATTTGAGTCCTGCACACACTACCAGTACATTTTGCCATCTGGTATCTACATAATGAAAATAAGTATAATTATAGAAATAAAAGAAATTGGAAATATCTGAGCCTAAAAGAAATAAAGATAGTTTAGTTAAATCACCATACTTAATAGATGTGAAAACTGAGGCCCACAGAAGAAAGTTTCTCATAAATTTTATCAATAGCAGAACTGCAAATTTCTGGATCAGAGCCTTTCCCACTGAAGTATATTAAAATATCTTAGTGCAGTAAGACCCACATTTGTCATTTACTGGGGAGCAAGCGGGCCTGAGAGAAATTGAAGTATACGCTTTTTATACCCAAACTTAAAGTCAAATTATTCAGTTCATATAAAGTCTTTTAAAATATAATGTATACCTCTTTTATGAAACTGGCTATAATTTATCATTTCCCCTAAAATACTTTTTAAAATGACATTGCACACTAAAGTTCAGAAAAAGCCCAAACATCATTGGAGTCTCTAAATATCTGGGGCCTGCAATGCTTGTTGAGTTCTTATTTAGTTACACAATGATTTTCTTATCGCAGCACAGAAGAGGCACTCAGTTAATATTGGTTCAGTGAGTTACTACCTCCTTTTTCTCCTAAAGATTCATGAGTCTCTTCTTGCTGCTATTAGTTCTACTACCACTCCCAGATTCAAACGTATTTCTTTTGCTCTGCCTTGAACAAGACAATAAGATGGCCATCCTTTTATAACTGAGTATAAGGTTGATGTAAATAGATTCCAGGTAAATATTTTAGGGTTCTTTTGCATTGAGAAAATCTCATGAATGTTTGACTCTAGGTTTTGTATTAGTTTTTGCCACCATGTGTTTTTTGCTTGCTTTTTGGTTTTATAAAATGACAGACATGTCATGGGAGGGACCGTAGAGATTATCCAGGCCAATCCCTAACTTAGTGCGGGAATCCCCTTGCCAGCAACCATGGTGTGCAGTCACTCAGCCTTTCCCTGTGTATTTGAGCTACTTCCTGGGGCAGTGGAGATAACGTGTGTAGCCACTTATGCCTAGTGTTCCATTATTGGAACACTACGCATGTGGGAGTTATTTATCGCCTGCCGCTCAAGGTCTTTGCCAAGGTCTGATTTTTCTCTCATGCAATAATTTAAAAAATCGCCATCTCTGGCATAAATGGGTTAAGAGGCAGAATGCCTCTATGCTCGAATTCCAGCTCTGCCATTCATTTCTACATTCCATGTTCTTAAAAATTTACTTCACTCTGTACCTCAGTTTCTTCATCTGTAAAATGGAAATAATAATTATTATGCCTACCTCACATGGATGTTGTGTGGAATGCAGAATCCTTAGAACAGGAACTAGAACACTCCAAGAGCTATTTGTATTCTCAATTCCTACTACTACACCATAACGACATTCATTACTTCTGTTATAGAGCCAAAATAACTCTTCCCATAACTTCTAACCACTGGTCCTGGTTCTTTCTTTAGAGGTAGGCTGATTAATGAGAATTGCTTCTCCACATAACAGGTATGTAAATAATTCATGACAGTTGTCGTATCCTGCCTTAAGCTTCTCTTATATTGGCAGAACACCCAGAGCTTCTGCAGCTCCTTATCTCATAGCTGTCTCTCACCACGCTTTCCTGTGAATAATCAGAACCCCCAGTTATGAGTCAGGCACTGTGCTGAGTTGTTTACTTGCATTATGTAATCCAATCCTTAGGTCAAGCCAGGGAGGGAGCTTCCATCCTCAATTTGTCAATGAGGTAACTAACTTGTCCAAGGACTCATAGTGGTTGAGCTGGAATTTGATTACAGCTTATTTCACCGTTCTGGACGTGCCTCACTTTCTGTCTTTCTTTCTCCCTTTCGCCTTCCTCTCCCCTCCCTTTCTCTCTCTCTCTCCCCCCTCTTTAAATGTGGCATCAGGAGGTACACAAGACTCCTGATGACACCTAATAAGGGCACAAACGCAGCCATATCACACTTTTTGCATCTATTCAATTTATAATTTTAAAAGTTATAAATTGGCATTTGCATTTTTAGCACAGAAACATTATTTCAATGGAATCTCTTCTACCTAGAAATGGAGTAATGACTTTTCTAAACCTAAGGACATGGTTTATGTAGCCCTATTGCAATTCATCCATTTTGTCTTAGGATCATTTTTCCTATTGAGCTTCTTTTGAATCTTATGTCTGTCATTTACTATTTGAGCTATTGCCCCAGCTCTTTACCCTGACCATCTGTTTTCAGAAGAATTACAGAGAGAGATACAAAGACCCAAGACACTCAATGAAAGAACTTCTTTCAAGATGTTGATGAGCATTTCTAAATGTCTGGTATTTTGCTGATACTTTGTATTCATCTAAGTTTCACAAATTAACCCTGTCTATTCTTGTAACTATTTTACAGATCCCAGGACAGACAGAAGGTAAATAATTTACCACAGACTAAAAGTAGAGTTCAATTTTCCTCTATGCCTGCCCTACTGCAGACCATCTTTTCAATGACTTTATACTTCTCATTTCCTTTTTGCCCACAGTTAACACCTAAGAACCTAGATAGTCCCACATTCCCAGAGGGCAGTGTGAAATAGGCCTGGGATGAGTCTCCAGTAACTGATCTCACTGTGGCAGATGCAGGGCTTGCCCGGCCAAGTGCTCCAGTTTATTGTCACCTGCTGTCTACCCTCTTAGTTTGGACTTTCTCCGTTTATGACTTGCAGCCCCATTTCCAGCATTCTTGGCCATTTAGCTTCTACTGCCATAAGGGCCTTTTGTGATGACTACGGACTTCTTAAGAGTATAGGCTCTGGGCCGGGTGCGGTGGCTCAAGCCTGTAATCCCAGCACTTTGGGAGGCCGAGACGGGCGGATCACGAGGTCAGGAGATCGAGACCATCCTGGCTAACACGGTGAAACCCCGTCTCTACTAAAAAAAAATACAAAACACTAGCCGGGCGTGGTGATGGGCGCCTGTATAGTCCCAGCTACTCGGGAGGCTGAGGCAGGAGAATAGCGGGGAACCCAGGAGGGGAGCTTGCAGTGAGCTGAGATCCGCACTGCACTCAGGCCTGGGTGACAGAGCGAGACTCTGGTCTCAAAAAAAAAAAAAAAAAAAAAAAAAAAAAAAAAAGGAGTATAGGTCTGATTTTGTTTTTGAGAGGGCTACTTTGTAGAGGGCTACTTTGTGTTCTCTTACTTTTATTGACTTCTATGCTCAAGGGCAGGTGTTGATGCACAGGCTTCATTGCTACCAAAATCGTTTGGAGGTAAATCTTCTCTGATGTGGCTTTTTATCAGACAAATGTCCCTAGCAGCTCTAGCTTCATTCTCTTGTCTAAGAAGCAACTTCCTTCCATGACTGTGGATGGTTATTTATTGCCCACGGTTTTAACCCCCTAAGATTACTTAACCCTTCACTAAAATGAAACCAAATCTGACAGTTATTTAAAGCTGCCTCATAAAAGAGCCAAAATGTCAGATCAAACACAGTTTCCACTCTTGTATATCTAACCTGAAATTATAAAAATACACTTAAAGAATATAAAAGGTAATTATAGACTTGTAATTATTGAAAACAGTAAGGTCAGCACCCCTCTAACTGAAAAACATCACTAGGCTATCTAATGGCTAGGAATAGTCAGGATGTTGGCAGCATACCTCAATGTATTACTGTATTTCCCTCATGTTTCATGCATATGTCAGAAATGTACAAATACAAAGCAAATGAAGGTTTTGATTGTTCTTTCTTTCTTTATCTTTAGTCTTGGTTTAACTCATGAGCAGACTTTTTCCTCTTATTAGTAAGTAAAACAGTTGTAAACTTGTTTTGTTTGGTTTCCTTTTGTCTTTTTTCTTTTTTTCTTTTGCATATATTCTCTATGTTTCTGTTGAGTGCCCCAAACCTACGTTTGTTAATAAAGTCTCCACTCAGACAGAAGCTAGAACTGAGCAAAAAATAAGGCTTCTAATCAAAAGCCCTGTCTGGCATATCATCTCAGAGAGCTGGAAGTATGTGATTTTAAGCATGGGGATTCAACTTTTTCAATCCCTATTGCACAAACATAAAAATATGCTGATGGTAAAATGAAATACTGTATTTCTCTAAATTTTGAGCTATTTTCTTCAGTTTCAATCAATTTATTGCAGTATTTATCAGCAAAAATTAAAATTACATAGGGTGATTAATAAAAGCATCATTATTGTGGTAGTGACCAGCCCCAGGATATTACCGCTGTGAAGGGCTCCCTCACAGATGGGTTCCACTGGAAAATAAATAAATTGTCTAAGAAGTATCTAGAAGCCATGGTAGCAGCAGTAGCAGTTCAGGAGGCAGCTACAGCAATAAGAGCAGCAATAGGAGAAATATAAGCAATAATTGTGCCAAATTCTCTAGCATTTTGATGGGATTTTTCACCTCTGCCATAATCAGGTTCTTAAAGCAAGAAGTGAGAAAAACGAGTAAACATCTTAAGAGTACTGTGAAGCAAATAAAATGGAAGAAATATGTGGCAGATTTAATTAATAAAAATTTAATGTTCACATCTATAATAAAGATAGCAATAATGATAACATCATTATAATAGTTAAAATAGCTCCTGATAACTTAGTCCTTAAGATGTGCTAAGATAGGGCTACAGGTGCTTCTTGCATATCATACCTATTCCTGGCCTATGAAATAGATAATAATCATCCCCATCATACACACAAGGAAACCAAGGTACAGAGAAGCTAAGAATCTTGTTCCGAGAGATGCATCTAGTAAGTGGAACTATCATAAATAGATTCCAGATCTTTCTCACTCCAAGGCTATGTTTGTAAGTTCTATTCTCTACCGCCTTCCCTTCAGACTAAGCAGGAAATATTATAGAAATATTCTTCGGTGTTCAAAGTTGTTCTCTACACTTTTTTCACTTTTTTCTAATTTGTTTTCTTCTAAAAAATGGCGAACCATATTTCTGGTTGATGACCTTCCAAATGAATACTGCCATTCAATTGCCAACCAAGGACTGCCATGTAATGTTGTCTTTGAGTTTGTGCTTGCAATCATACTGACAAGAATTACTACTTTCATTAATGAAATCTGCATGGAAGAAAAGTGGGCTGACTATAGACATATATTGGATTGATTCGTAGAAAGAGAGGGCTGAATGACAATCTATGCTGTGTGGATGAAGGTTTTGCATGGGTTCAGACTGAGAAAAATAATAAGAAAACTGAGAAATCATAAGGCACACAGCAGTAAAATGTGCCAAACTCTAAAGAACCTAAAACATAGCAATTGTGTTGTATTTATGTTGCAAGTAGAGTTTTATTCTTAGGAAAATGTCATCTGCCATGTTAAATTGACATTCTTCATTTACATTGTATTGTTTGCATTTGATTTGTAAAATTTCAATAACTTTCTGGACATACAAGAACTATGAGATAGCTTTCTATTTGTACATATTTAGAAAATGTTACAATATTTTAAATCAATTCTGAGAATGAATGAGAACATTTATTTACCCTTAAAAAGAGTTCTCAGATTATGCATAGTTAAGACAAATTGTCATAAGAATGAACAGGATAGTGAAAAGCTGATCAACCACGTTAGATAATCTTTGTTGACAAGGCAGCAAGAGAAGGTTGCCAGGAGGTTTAAAAGTATAAAAATATTCTGTGACTCCTTGCAATATATAGCCTTGTCCTGCGTTAGATACATCAGGATTGCCTTTAGAATCATTTAAAAATACAGATACTTGATTTCTCTTCAGATTTAATATTGGGGTCTAAAACCCAGGCACACTTTAAGTTTTATAACGATTCTGATTTGCTGCCTCCTCTACCCAATTAATCATTGCAAGTCAAAGGAATAAGAAGTGGAGACATTTCTTAAAACAGTGTTCACAACCTTTAACATGTATATGAGTCACCAAGAAATCTGTAAAATGATGATTCCAATTCAGTATATCAGGCATGAGTCCTCTGTTCCTGCATTTGTAATAAGTTCCTAGATGGTCCAGGGACCATACTTCGAGTAGCAATATCTTTGGGGATAGGGTGATTGGCCACTTCAAAATAGATTGAAATAGGATACACCAGTTAAGACACAGGCTCAATGTTACATTTCTTAAACATGGTGATTGTTACATGAATGTATAGAAGTGACAACAGGTCATAGAGTGACATTCATGGGTGTACAGAGGCATACACACACTAGTGCATACATGAATGCATTAAGAAAATAACTTTATATGATCCAGCAATCCCTCTTTTGCATAACAGTTATCCTTCAGTATCCACAGGGGATTGGTTTCAGGACCTCCCACAGATACCAAAATCTTCAGATGCTAAAGTCCCTAATATGAAATGACATCAGATTTGCATAAAACCTAAGCATATCTTTCCATATACTTTAAATCATCTTTAAGTTACTTAAGTTCCTAATACAATGTAAATGCTAAGTAAATAGTTGTCACACTGTATTGTTTCAGGAATAATGACAAGAAAAAAACTAAATGTTTAGTACAGACACATTTTTTTTCAAATATTTTTGATCCACAGTTGGTTGAATTAATAAATGTAAAATCCATGGATACGGAGGACCAATTATATATCCAAAAAATACGAAATCAGTACCTTGAATAGATATCGGCACTCTTACATTCATTGCAGCATTATTCACAAAAGCCAAGATATAATATCAACCTGAGTGTCCATGCAGATGAATGGACAAAGAAAATGTGTGAGATATATATATATATATGTATGTACAAACACACATATATATAGAAATATTATTCACCCTGACAAAGAAGGGTATTCTGATATTTGCAAAAAAAAAAAAAAAAAAAAAAAAAAAAAATGGATAAAGCCGGAGGATATTATGCTGAGTAAAATAATCTAGAAACAGAAATACAAATACTGCATGATCTCACTTATATATTGAATCTAAAAAAATTGAATGTATAGAAACAGAGTAGAAGTGTGGTTACCAGGGGTCAGGAGACAGGGGAAATGGGGAGGTGTGGGTCAAATAATACAAACTTAGGTTATAAGATGAATACATTCTGGAGGCCTAATATATAATATGATGACTATAATTAACGATAATATATTGTACACTTAAAATGTGCTAAGAGTGAACCTGAAATATTCTCACCACACACACACAAACACACACACACACACACAGTAACTATGTGAGGTGATGGGTATGTTAATTAGCTTGATCGTGGTAATCATTTTACAATGTATCTATACATCAGAACATTATGTTGTACTCCCTGAATACATATGACATTATCTGTCAATTACACCTCAGAAAAGTTGAGGATGGAGAATGAAATACTGTCTACATTTTTCTTTGCTACGATTGCTTTAATTTCTTTACTGTGGGAGAAAGAACAGTTGAGGGTTTAGATCAGAATTCAAAATTTGAAATTATAAAATGTATCTCAAATGTGGGACTAAAATAATCCCTAAAAGGAAGAGAAAACAAAATTCTAAGGAAACAAAAAGAGACACCCTATTTGACCTGAGTCAAACTTTTCATAAGAAAAGGGAGAGCTGAACAGTATCAGCACCCAGATGGCATAATGTTAGGATGATTGAGTCATCAAATTATAGGCTGCTGACCTGCTCTACTGTCTATAACCCTGCCTAACATATGGTCCTATTCTGCATTTCTTACTCAAACATCAATCCTCTGATCTCCAAGGACAGCACACAAGAGAGAAACAAACAGGATCAATGACCCCCTGCCACCCCTATTCCCCTGCAGAATGGTGAGTATAAAATCTGGATTTTCTCATCCAGGTTATTTCAAAAAAATACATAAAAGCTCTTGATTGAAATATATTTGGGACACATTCCAGCTATGTTAATATCAGAGCAGAGAATAATATCATAGGTTTTGCAGGCCATGCAGTGCCTGTAGCAATGATTCAATTCTGCCATTGTAGCACAAAAAGAGCCATAAGCAATTATTTTTTTTTTTTTTTTATTTTTGAGAACCACATGGTTGCTGGGTCAGTTTGCACTCACATCTCGTGACAGGTTTAACTCTCATGATTTAAATTCAAGATTAGAAAGTCCCAGTTCTGGCATGATCACTCCTACAAAACCAAAAAGAGTCACATGTTTCATTCCTATGACTTATTAATATTTGTTTACTGATAAGATAGACATAAGAGGAGAGGAAGTTATGAGTCAATTTTTGAACACCTGCAGGTCAAGATCTGCTGTACCCTCTATGTAAAAGTGCCTGTATCCTTGGGGCAGGAGGAGCAGTCTACCATAGCAGGCCAACCTCAGTAGCAGTGCATAATCTTGTCTTGGATCTAGTTTCAGGGGGCTCTGGGTCCAGAAGTCTTGTGGTCTATCTGTGGAACTCTTATCGTGTACATTTACAGTACCAACGTTGGTATGAGGCAACAGTGAACCCAAAACTGCCTAATGGCAGCAACAACCCCAGGGAAAGAAGTCATATCATCCCAGATCCAATAAAGAATACAACCAAACAGCACAAATGGAAGGAGGAGACGCTTCTAAAACCACATAATTTACTTGTGCAGCCTCCAACACTGGCTTAAGCATCATCATCCAACAACAATGAAAATAACTTCTCAGGTTTACAGAGAGGTGACTTCCATATCTTCCTAAGGAGGTGCAAAGATTTGATAGAGAGAAGCACACTAGAAAGCAAGTCAAACAAAGACGAGTGGAAAGTAATGATGGCAGAGGTGATGTGATAAATAAATAATCCCAAAAGCAGTAACACCAATGATCATGGTTACTCTGCCAAATTCAAGGAAGTAGAGTCAGATTAAGTGTCTACTGGGACATTATATGAAGGACAAGGACAGTCAAATCAATTTGATGACTCACAAAGTGACCAGACTATTTTTAGTATCTTTCAATATTTGAGTTGCTGGGCCCTACTAGTGCTTAAATTAAAACACAACTGCAACGGAAGCCCTTCTGGTTTGAATAGTCAACTTGCTATGCATTTTATTTTTATTAGCCGCTTCTTATTTTAACTAATGACAATGCCCTTTGCAGTAGAAACTTGATCCCAGCCTTTTTTTTTTTCTTTCTTTCTTTTTTTTTTTTTGAGACAGAGTCTTGCTCTGTAACCTAGGCTGAAGCGCAGTGGTAAGATCTCGGCTCATGACAACCTCCGCCACCTGGGTCAAGCGATTCTACTGCTTCAGTCTCCTTAGTCGCTGGGATTGGGATTATAGGCACCCGCCACCACACCTGGCTAATTTTTTGTATTTCTTTTAGTAGATGGGGTTTCACCATGTTGGCCAGGCTGGTCTCAAACTCCTGAACTCAAGTGATCCACTCACCTCAGCTTCCCAAAGTGCTGGGATTACAGGCTCGAGCCACTGTGCCCAACTGATCCTAGCTTTTTAATTCACTTACACTCTGAAAATCCCTTTTGCCCCTAGATCTCAGAATCTTTCTACCCCTTCCTCTAGTACCTATGACAAACATAGGCTTCTTTAACCATAGCATTCTTTAAAACTAAGCATAGATAGGGCCTCAAATTCTTTGTGGCCTAGTGAAGAGCCTCCACTAATCTATAAGTATTTGTAAATAAAATCTACTTATTTTGTAAGATCTGGTATCTCCCCTCTTATGCCTCTTTATTTTTTGATGAAGGTATTTAGGCACACATAAATTCAATGACTTTTCTAATGTCAAGGAGCAAGTAAATGTCAGAGCCAGGACTGTATACAGTTGGTGCCCTGATTTCCAATCCAGCACTTTTACATTTTACTCTCCTGCTTCTGTAAAGACCATGATACTCAGGGACATGTAGATTAACCACCATCACCACAAGGAGACTGGCCAGGGTCCCATGTCAATTATACTACTCTCTACAGTGGCAGAGGCATGTCTGAGTTACAGATAAAAATCAATTACATGCCTTTTGATGTTAACATGGCACCTTGTACATACCCTGTGTACTTCTCAGTTCACATCACAATGCACTCAGAAAAATCTGCTTATCTGTCATTCCTAAACAGACTATGAGCTTCTTAAAGCCTGGGACTGTATCTTAGTCACATCTATATCTCTAGCATCCACTACAGGGTCTAGAAAACATTTACTTACAAATTGTTTACTTGCTGAATAAATATGTGAATAAATGAATGAATGACAGTTAAATAATTGAGAAAAGCGCTAGACTTAAACCAATTGTTCTGGATTCTAATTATGACTCTATTACATACTATCTGACTGATGTGGAGCAAACTACTGTAAAATCAAAATAGCAATATAACCTGGTTGTTTAAAAAGTTCTTTGTGTCCTAAAAAGGGCATGTAGTGTCATAATTATTTCTCATTTCCTTATTCAAGTCATGTTCAGTGACAGGCATATCTCTAGCTTAAAACAGGAGTCAAAAATTCAAATGCTAGACAGGCTATACAATGTGACAAGATGTAAGAGATATAAAAGCAAAAATACAATGATAAATAGAAACACTACATGTAGGATTGATTGCAGGGTTGGGGGTGGCAAGGACTGTGAGGAGTTAGCACATGATTCAACAAAATAGGGCAGCTTTGGCTAGTTGTCCCTGCTATTACTGCAAACTTAGTGTTGCCAGATCTTCTAATTTTTCAAGAAAGGCTAGGAAACTAGATTTTGGTAATACTCCTTCATTAAATATTGAACAACATTGCACCAGTCATCTTGAGATTTTAAGCCACATGCTTGCAAACTCTGACATAGAAGTTGGAATACAATCATGATCAAGATTGTGAACAGGACCCACACAGTAACCACTTGGAAAAAATTACCTTATGCAAAACCTACTAGTGGTGCAGGGAAAAAAAGAGAATGAACTATGAGGTTACGGAACCATGCCACTTAATAGACAGGTAGCCCTGAGTAAATGCACTTAATTGAGTTTGACAAGTCATATTTCCCTACATCTTCCTCCCAAAAACTGTAAATTGTACCCTGAACACTCAAAATAGCTATTAAATAACATGTTGAATCTTGGATCTAGTGGCTATCAAATTTTGTGGCAAGCTTCAAAACATAACATTGTATCAGCATTACCTAGGACAGTGACTGAGACTCAACAAAGAGTTGATAGATGAGTGATTACATAAAATGAGTGAATGAATGAATGAGCATCTTAAACAGCATGCCCCTTTTAATGGGCAATGAATAAACTTTGCATTGTTACTGGGATATAAAGGCTATTTAGTTTCCACTTCACAAATGACAAAGTTGAGGCACAGAGAACATAAGTAATTTGCTCAAGGTCACATAACTAGTGGAGCAAGAATTCAAACCAAGAGCTTACAACTTTAATTATTACTTGATATTGTCCTTCTGGATATTTTGGCCATTCCTGGAAAAGACAAAGCTTTAAGTTCTCTAGTAGATCTTTAGGAAAAAAAAAAAAAAAAAAAAAAAACCTTCTGGGAATAGTTATTGACAATATAAATTAATTACACAACTACATTTTAAACAAACACATGAAAGAAGTCCCTATAAATAATACATTGATGACTCAGTTCTTCATGCAGTTTGGGGTAGTTTGGTGCCAGAAAGAACTCAACAAATTAGTGTTGAAACAACATTAAGAGGCTTGAGGGTCTAATTAATGAGAAGGTAAAATAAATGAATCTGTGTGGTTGATCTAGGCCAAGAGTATGCACGTGTGTGTGTCTCAAATAAGCATTATATTTTACAGTAATGAGGAAGACATGAAAATTCTAGACAGATTATATTGAATATATTCTTTCTTCAGCCACTTGGAGTATAATAATCAAATAAGGGGCAAATGGAAGCCAAAAAATCCTTAACTAGAACTGAGAGAAATCTGAAGGAAGTATCAAAATGGCCATTTTGTAGAGTTAAAATTTATGATAAATATATAAGTAAAGAAAATGTCCATGCTTCATATGAGACCCTTGTAATTTCAAAATGTCAAAAACTAAGGATGCAGCAAGTGGACCATTGTAGTAAGAAAGCAGAGATAGGACCCGTGAACAACAAAGGGCTACAGAATGGGAAATGGAGGAGAAGGTATGGAGAGTTGGCATGAATATGTCTCAGCTCACAGAATTAATGTTGTCCATGGGTCTTTATGTAATGTAGGCATTTCATTTTTTTACTCTAGGCAAAATTTTGAGGAGATATACACACACACACACACACACACACACACACTCTTGCTAAGACAGGGTAACACATTTTTCAATTAACAAACAACAGGAGCTCAGGATAACAGACTATATATATACATGTACATATATGTGAATGTATAGCAGACTACATATATACATATATGTATACATATACATAGATATATATGTACATAGATACATATGTACAGGTATGCCTGTATACATATGTAGTCGGCTACACATATATATACACACACATATATATACATGTATATCTGTAGTCTGCTATCCTGAGCTCCTGTTTTGTTAACTGAAAAATATACTTGCATATATATGTAGCAGAATATATATACATCATGTGCTACCCTGAGCTCCTGTTACTTTGTTAATTGAAAAATGTGTTATCCTGCCTTAGCAAGCATTCATATATTCACTTTGCAAAGATTGCAGTTTACTCAGTTGAAGGTTTTAACAGTCTATACTCCTACTTGGAGTCAGTTGAGAAAAAGGCACCAGTTTAGCCATAATATAATCTAATTACTTGGTTGAAAAGTTGTGCAGAATTTCTTATCCATAGACCAAAGGAGATTTCTGATAACTATTCTAAAGACCAGTAGGGGTGCTTTTTAATAAAAGGGCAAAAAAAAAGCACATGGATTTACTTGAATGTAATGATGTTCTGAGTACACCCACAAAGGAACAAAGAAAGTTTTACTTATAAATGTAGTTAATGGAAATGACCAGAAATTCCAGGAAGAGGACAAAAGATGGAACAAAGGAGTAAGAAGAGGGACAGAGTTTAGGGATGGAGAATGAGCCTGGAAATATGTGCCCTTAGTAGGAAAGAAAGAGAAAAGAAAGTTGAAGGTAGAGATGGAGGAAGAAGCATAAAGTTTTTATGTCTGTATTTGGAGTGTCTTTAATGCAAACGTTTTCATCTGCCCTAGATGAACCCACTAGTAAAAATTCCTTTAAAAAAAAAGAAAAAGTCATTGGGTGGCTGCAAATGCTTGAGGTTAGGTCTGTGCAAGGGATACAGAATAATAATCAGAAATAGTAAACATTACCTCCCTTTTCAGTGTTTTCATCAGACTACAAATTCACAGAGCACTGAGAATATTAAATAAATTGCAAGCAGTTCAGAATCCTTCAAACCATGTTATTATCAAAATTAACTGTAGTGATGTTATCCTTCAAGTGACATAAAGAATTCAGTTAGTTGGGCCACATCCTAGAAAGTTTAGGTTGGACCCTACAGCATAAAATATGACTGAATAAAAGTTATTCTAAAACTAGCTGTGTTTGGTTTTGAGGAGCAAAGGGGACAAGGCTTAACTCTTTTGAATATGTTAAACTGCATCATATCAAAAGAGAAATAGTGTTCAGCGTAGTTCTGCAAACACTTGTGGACACTCCTTACATGCCGGACACATGCCAGGAGCTCCCCTAACTGGGCCTCTGGAAAGATACTGATAAAAAGACATAATTTCAATACTGTATATGTACTTGATTAACCAAAAGGCCTGACTTCTTCTTAATTTCAACTTACTAGCTGCAAATCCTGAATTCTATTCCTAGTTCAGACAGCAACTAAACTAGAACCTAAAACAAGATATGAACCAGTATTCAACTTCCCTCCAACCCATGATAGGAGTGTGTGAATAAAAGTCTTTACACCTGCAATATTAACAATAACGAACACCCAATGTTCCATTCACTAAGGACTAGGCACTGTTCTGAGTGACTTACACGTGTCCTACCCTTGATTCCCCCACCACTCTCTGGGGCACAAAGCAGTTAAATCACTTGCCTAAGGCACAACTAGAAAGTGACAGTACTCACCAAGAATGAGTTTGAGAAGGATTCGACTGCCCAAGAGTCTTGCTTCCATCCCTCTCTAGACTATTTTACTCTTGCTCTCACTCTCCCAATGCACACATAGTTAATCTTAAGGACACTAAACTTGATATCAAAGCGCTGATAGTACATCCCCATTTAAGCTAACAGCCTTACTATGTGCTCTATCCCTAAGCATGCTGTTTTAATTAGGAAGATGAATTTGAGAGTTCGGTCATTTAAACTCAGTTAGTTATGTGCTTTTGTTATTATGTTTTAATCATTATTCTTGACTTTCTCCATCATTACTATGCCTGTTCTGCCAACCAGTAAGAAGTATATGACGGCACAGGAAGCACAATGAAGGCAGGAGTCCCTTTTTTTATAAGGGAGGATCCCCCCTTTTTTTAAATAAGGGAGGAGTAGAAAGAATAACACAAAATAATAATGGATTATATCTATTAATCTCAAATACTGAGCATTTATTATGTGTTTGGCACAGTAAGAAGAAAACGCACACATGAAAGTAAAGGCAATGAGAATGGGAGATAGAAAGTCAAATATGCAGACACACAAAAAATTTAAAAACCCTTTTTTGTGTCTGGATTGAAGAATCTCCCTATAAATTCACTCCATGCCTCCTGAGAGGAAACCAATGGATTTCAGGCAGAAATTATGAAACCCCAAGGAGAGTCATTATCAGCAGGGAGACAGCTGTGATATAACATCGCTGATCGCCCACATTCAAGGCTCAAACTCAGGGGGACCATAGAGGCCCCTTTGTTAAAATAAAGCAATCATTTCCACCTTCATTAAAGAAAATATCATGGCATTATTAATCTACAGCAAAAGTCCCATACGCTGTAGTAATACTGGTGAATCTTACTTTTGGGAGCTGTTATTGATAGCAAATACTTATAAATAAAACATAAATAATCCTTTAATCATACATAGCTTAACCATATTCAGGATGTATGCTGACTTTGCTACAGAAAAACCTTGCATAACCTCATCACAACTACTAAGAATAATCGATGATTTTTTTTTTCTTAATTGCAAATTTAGGACACGGAAGTGAATAACCAAAAATACACAGATATGAATATATTTTCAAAATAGACAAAATGCTCTTTAGGTCTTATCTTTAGAAAAGAAAAACACAGGCCAGAAGCAGTGGCTGATGTCTGTAATCCCAGCACTTTGGGAGGCTGAGGAGGGTAAATTGCTTGAGTCCAGGAGATCTAGACCAGCTAGGCAACATGGTGAAACCCCTTCTATACAATAGAGAGAAAAAAATTAGCCAGGCGCTGTGGCATGCAACTGTGATCCCTGCTACTCATGACGCTGAGGTGGGAGGATCTCAGCCCAGGAGGCAGAAGTTGGAGTGAGCCAGGATTGAACCACTGTACTCCAGCCTGGGTGACAGAGCAAGACCCTGTCACAAGAAAGAGAAGAGAAACAGAGCAGAGGAGAGGAGGGGAGGGG
>NW_016805866.1:0-31344 GCF_001698545.2 Rhinopithecus bieti | reverse complement strand
GGGGAGGGGAGGGGAATGTCTAACTGATGATGTTGAGTATGCTGCTGACATAGCTGTGGGAACGTAGGGCTCCATCATCTCACAAACCTAAAAGAATGTCAAGTGGGGGCACTTTGGCAACTATGGTGACAGGGAAATAAAGATAGTGTTATGGGAAGAATTTTTATAATTTTCAAAACATTCTGTACTTTCTTTTGTATATTTAACATGTTTATTAAGTAATTATTTGTGTCTTTGTTTAATGTTCATGGACGTGTTCCCAGCATTTACCAGAATGTAGAAGGTATTCATTAAATACTTGCTGAATGGCTGGCTGAATACAGGATGAACAATTAACCCTTGTAAAATAATGGTTTTCTCATTTTCCCTGACCCATCTCCAGACTGAGTACTAAGGTCCTGGATTAGAGTTCGAGAAATTGGGAGTTTCTAATAAGAATCACAAAAAGACAAAGGTTTCCTCATAAAGTATGAATTACATGGAAGACTTCCTCCAGGCATTGCAAATTCAAACACTTAGGGGCAGGCTGTTGACTAAGACATAAAGGAAAGTTTGCGTCTGTGACAACCAGGGAGTGATTTTCCCCTTTAGGGAGTCAAGATCCAAGATCCTTTTTCCTCAACAGTAAACCTCATTGATTAGTTGCTCTTCTCTTCGTGGTGGGTTCCAGAGGGACTGACTGTGGTATCACTCTCTCAGCCTTCAGGCCTGAGAAGTGATGATTTATTTAAAAATAGAAGGATCAAGGCATCTTCTAGAATCTCCTGTGGGATCAGAGACTAGTATCTGCAGAAACCTTATGTCACCAAGAATGAGTTTGAGAAGAATTCAAGTGCCCAAGAGTCTTGCTTCCATCTCTCCAGACTATCTTACGCTTGCTCTCACTCTCCCAGTGCACACACAGTTAGTCTTAAGGACATTAAACTTGATAACAAAGTGATGATAGCACATCCCCATTTAAGCTAACAGCCTTACTATGTGTTCTACCCCTGAGCATGCTGTTTTAATTAGGAAGATGGATTTGGGAGTTTATATGTTCTGTTGTGCTATAATTCCTGCCTTTACAGTAATTTTCTCCTGCTTTTTACACTGTAATGTGCCATAAATCCTAGCTAGGCTGTTTCACTGGCCTGTTGCTAGTCAGAGTTAATATTTCAGGCCTTTTGTTGCCACGGCAACCTCCTGCCATACTCCCCTTCACTGGAATATGATACAGTCTCCTGGGGAAATTGCTATGAACTTGATCATTGCGTGGATTTAAGCCCCCTGATGCATCGATTCTGCCCCCATCTCTCTCCACCACCCGCTAGTTTCTCTCTGTTCCCACTTTATCTGTGCGTGTATGTGTACACGAACACACGTGCCTGTACATGGATGCATATCTGCCAGGGCAGACACATGAGAGACGAAAGCAAACAAACCAAGAGAAGCACCATCCTTTCTTTCATCCCTCTTGAAAGAGAAAACGGTAAACTTTGACAAGTTTTAAAACCTAAACAAACCAAGCACACATCTCACAGCCTTGTTCTGTCTCCAATCTTTGTTCTTGCCTCCTATTTTCTTTCTAGTTCTTTGTTCCCATAAGCCCTTTATACATTTTTAAATCTCAGTGTGTTTCTTTCAAAATTTAATCACAGTATAGGCCCCTAGTTTAAATCCATTGCCCCCTACCTTTCCTTAGAGAAACTCAAAACCTAGCTGTCTTTCATATCCAGAACACTTCTAGATTTCTTTTGACCATTAACCACCCCCTATTCTTCAGGGTTTTCTCGAGTGCGGAGTAGTAGAGAAAAACACACAACTAATAACCAGTAGCTCTGGGCAAGCCTTTTTGTGACTCACTTTCCTAGTCTGTCAAGTAGAAATAATTTACCCATTCCAGAGAGTCTTTGGCATAGCTGGAATTAAAGGAAAGCAATGGTTTCGAAGGACAGTTGTAAATCTGAAACATTTGAAGTATTATTCTAAATAAACCAATGTGATCCTACTCTTGTAAATTTGTTGAAGTTCCTTATAGATGCTGGGTGTTAGACATTTGTTGGATGCACAGTTTGCAAACATTTTCTCCCATTGTGTAGGTTGTCTGTTTATTCTGTTGATAGTTTCTTTTGCTGTGCAAAAGCTCTTTAGTTTAATTAGATCCCATTTGTCAGTGTTTGCTGTTGTTGTAATCGCTTTTGGTATCTGCATCATGAAATCTTTGTCCATGCCTGTGTCCTGAATGGTGTTGCCTAGATTTTCTTTCTATTCTTTAGCAGCACTTTTCCAACAAAAGTTTTAAGAGCCCAGTCATGCAATCTAGTTGTTTGGGTTAAGATTTGAATAAAATCGAGGAGGTGACAGCAAAGAAAGATTTTTCATTCTATTTTCTACCTGTTCACCCTTTGCTCCATCGTGTCAGGTTTACCTCTGGTCTTGCTTCTGGGCCATGTCAAGATCTGTCTAGCACCCGGTACCTACGTTGAAATCCACACACGTTGTACCGGAAACAATTCTCAGAGATGTCCCTCACCATCACTCACACACAGGGGTCAAAGTTATACCAGCACAGGGAATGCCTTATAAAGCACCAAGTTCTCTCTTACAGCCTTAGTGCATATGCAGGGACAGCAAGACGACTGCTTAAGTAGGAGATCCTTAGTCACTCCCTTCATGTAAAAATGAGAACATAGATCATGATGTGCTTTCACTGCACTGCATCTCAGTTTTAGCAGCTTATTCTGAAATAGAAGCAGAAAAAGCAAATCACCTGAGTGATTAAGAGGGAATAACAGGGTGACAGGGTCCACAGACTCTTGTTCCACGGGAGGTTCTGCTCTTTCTCTCTTCCTTTTTCCTTCCATCTACTGAGCTGATTTACTTCACTGTTCCCAAGCCTTGCACCCTACCCAACTCCCAATATTTAAAGATGTTCTTTATCATATGGTAATTTCACCTATTTTTGGGAAAGACATGTCCCCATTCCTGGCATAGGATTAAGGAGACCTATGCATATGTCCATTCACACATCTTCCATCCGCTAACTGTGGCTCTGGGGTAATTCATTTTATCTTTTCTGGGTCCCAGTCTCCAGCTTTCTTAACTAGAGAAAAGTGGGACAGGTATTAGAGCCTCTAATGTCTCTTCTGACTTCCATAGCCTATGGTTTCCCAATTAATTCCCACATGATGGCACAAGGCATTCACCCCCCCGAAAGAAACAAATATCCAACAAATTATTTATCTCTTTTCAGATAACCCTAACATCCTGCAGTCCTCAAATTATAGGTGCTAAATACACACTTTATTTTTCCTTTGCAGGTATAATTACTTATGCTTTATTTATTAAATATTAATATTAAACTTAATCAACTCATTGAAATAATTGCTTGGTTATCTCTTGTACAGTATAAGATTGTGAGTCTGTCTTGCTCATAACTGTATCAGCAGCACCTAGCATAGCACATAGCACATAGCAGTCATTCCACATATAATTGTTTTGTGAGAGACTGAATGGATGAATTAATGAACGAATCAAAAGGCTGTTTAAGCCCATCCTGACAATCCCTTTAGTTTGAGATCTAATTCTTCAATGGTGACAAGTAGCCAATATGTTTTTAAAAAACTGAATGAGGTATTTCTTCCAAATGTTTTCATCTGACCAGTTAAGGTAGGTGAGGGGAATTTCTTCTGGGCCTGGTGTAAAATTGCATTTACATTTAAAACCTACAATATCATTAATTTTGCTTAGCTAATTCAAACCATTAACTATAACCACTCTCAAAGTCAATACAGTCTCACAGGCAATGTATGACATGCAATTTTTTGTCCCAAATTATGTCATTCTTACAGCAGTAAAATAAGTTTTTGCTTACCTCTCAGGAGTTAGAAAGATAGATTTTTATAATGAATAGGCATGTGCATTGCACGTTTTTAAGTTAAAAATCATCTAACATAGTACATGTTGTATAGTTAGTATTTTTTAAACTGTTAAATGAATGATAAAGTAACTGAATTTTAGAAACAGATAAAAGACTGGGTGAAGTGTCTCATGCCTGTAATCCCAGCACTTTGAGAGGCTAAGGTGGGAGGACCACTTGAGCCCAGAGAGTTCTAGGCCAGCCTAGGCAACACAGGGAGACCCTGTCTCTACAAAAATAATAATAATAAAATTATAATAGCCAGGAGCTGTAGCACGTGCCTGTAGTCCTAGCTCCTTGGTAAGCTGAGGTGGGAGGACTGCTTAAACCCAGGAATCTGAAGCTTCAGTGGGCTGTGATCTTGCCACTGCACTCCAGCCTAGGTGACAGAGCAAGATCCTCTCTAAAATCAAATGAGAAAAGAAAGAAAGATGAAAAACGATGTGCTTATTACAAGAGTAGCAATACTCATTGTTTCTTTTTTCATCACAGGAAAACTAAAATCAGTTTACACATACTTATTCATCAGTCCACAAAATAATCGGGAGAGTCAAAGTAGTGAATTGTGGAGGAAAAAGAATCTGAGTTTGAGGTCCCTTGTCCTGTCATCTAACACCTGGAACAGGCTACCGCACATCTCCGGATAAAGCTGAAAGAGCAACACCTCCTTCGCATTGTTACTGTTTTCTCACATGACCCTGGAAGCTAAATGAGACATCTTGGTAGACCTTGAGGCATTACAGAAAAGTTCATTGTTAGAAAGGAGAAGATGCTATTCTTCAAGAAAGGAAGAGTTTCTTAACTTATGTCTAAGTCAGTGGTTCTCCCAGGACAATGCACATCAGAATCACCCAGAAGGCTTGTTAAACCACAGATTACTGGCCCCACATCAGAGTTTCTGAGTTAGTAAGTCTGGCATGGGACTAAAGGATTTGCACTTCTAAAAAGTTCCCTGGTGATCTGGTGCTGCCTGTCCAGGAACCATACATTAATTCCCACTCTTCTAAGTATAGGGTGACAAACAGAACTGCTTCCAGGGACTAGAGGGCTCACATAAATATGTAATTCAAGCCAGGGGTAAATAATGACTGAGGTTTGTGAAAGCCTAGATCATGCCTGCCTTCCTTAAGTCATTCAAATCCAAAATTTATTTTTGAAAATATTTTATTAAACAAAACAGGTCCATGGGTAAAATTTGGCCTGTAAGAATTCTTCTTGAATCACCCATGAAGTTTGTGAAGAGATTAGACTGGGCACTAGCTCCCTGGGCAACTACTGACTCTGCCTGTGTGTTCCTGCACCTAACTGATGCTTGAGAATTGTAAGCAGGACACTGTAAATGTTTCAACCAGTACAAATCCAATGGGTGACTCAGAGTCCTACATTTACCCTGCAATGTGTTCAGTGATGATCTCTGCCCTGCTCATAAGTTAGGAACACAAAAGACAACAGGGAGACTTATTATGGGGGGCTATAGGCAACATATATAGGCTTATGCTATAATTCATGCCCAATTCTCAGTAGCCACCTCAAATCTTTAATGGTTTAATGAAGTTTTAATGAAGATAATAAACTCTTATATTTTTGCAGTTCTCTGCTCTTTGACAGGCATCAAAAGATCATTAATTGATTTTTGGCTGAGATACAGTATATAGATCTGGAACAATGGGTCCATCCTGGCTTCAAATATGATAATGACGAATGTTTGGGCTAAGGTCTAAATCACCAACTAATGGTTATGTAGGCTGTGTTTTCTCCACCAGAAATGCATAAGTTCAACCTGAATAGTAGACTTCGGAACTAATTTGTTTAGCATCCCAGTGCCTAGCTTATAAGTCTCATATAAGTAAATAAACATTCTGAACTAGTTTCCTATCTATACAATGGAAAAAAAAAAAAAAAAAACATACTGCAAAGGCTGTTGTGAGGATAAGATTGAATTAAGTAACTAAGAGCCTAGGACAACAGTTGGCACACAGTAGAGTGTAGTTTAAAATGTTAACTTAGGATTTCATAGATATAAGAAAATATAGCAATGGTCAGACCTGTGCCTACGTAGTCTTCCCAGAGACTATCAGCGGACACTGAGCCTCCTCTGAAAAGCCATGGAACACCAAAAATGAATCCCATAAAATAACCTCCTATGAGACGGTAGGATATTTAAGGGTTGCGCTGGGTTGAACAATGTCCCCTGAAACCTCAGAATGTGATATTACTTGCAAATAGAATCTTTGTAGATACAATTAGTTTAAATGAGGTCATATTAGATTAGGGTGGGTTCCAAATAAAAGACCAATGTTCTTATCAGGTCACGTAAAGACAGGAGCACACACACGTGTACATGCGCACATACACTCATGCACACATATGCACAGGGAAGAAGGCCTTGCAACCACAGGAACAGACTGCAATGACGCTGCTGAAAGCCAAGGAAAGTCAAGAATTGATGGCAGCCACTAGAAGCTAGGAAGAGGCAAGGAAGAATTCTCCCCTAGAGCCTTCAGAGGTAGCATAGCACTGTCAACACCTTGATTTGGGGCTTCTATTCTCCAGAACTGGGAGAAACTGATTTTCCAATGTTTTAAGTCACAGTTTTTCACAATTTGTCAGAGCAAATCTAGCAAATTAATGTAAGTGGTCATATTATAAACTTACATCTGCCATAGCCTTGAGCACACTGCTTTTTAAAAAATAAACTCTCAATATTTGTTTCATTAATCAATGGGTAACTATAGTTCTGGAGTTTATACTCACTTACATTATTGTTTTTTTCTCCTCATCTAATAAGCTTCTTGCTCCCCACCATGCCCTTTGTAGACCCCTGGAGTCAGGGACCACATCTAATCGTTCTCCAATATTCTCAATATCTGGTCCCACAGTGAACAGTCAATACTCAATAAATGATTATTGACTTCATGATATACACTCTGTAAAAAGTGCTACAATACTTTGAACATTTTTTTTTTCTTGCTTCCAGCTAGGAAATGAAGCAGACCTTGGAAAAAGATTTACATATAACGTGAATATCTCTGGGGTAAGTATGGAGAAACCAGTGTCAGCAATAAAAGTGTATTGAAGTATTTTTCAGCAGTAAAATCAGTTGGCTTTGGGAGCTATGTAAGAGTGTGGGAACTCCAAATTCCATGAGAATGAATATTATGAGGATGGCATATTGGCATCTAAACGGAGAGTCAAGGATTTTGCTTGGGTTTAAGATACATTTTGGAAGCCTGAGAAGGTTGGGCTCTTTAGGGGCATGCCCTGTGGAACCTGGTCTGAGTTGCCTTCTTTGAGAAATAATGAAACTCCACCTTTTTCTTTTCTTTTTTTCTTTTTTTTTTTTTTTTTTTGAGACGGAGTCTCATTCAGTAGCCCAGGCTGGAGTACAGTGGCGCAATCTTGGCTCACTGCAACTCCACCTCCCAGGTTCAAGCGATTCTCCTGCCTCAGTCTCCTGAGTAGCTGGAACTACAGGCATGTACCACCATGCTTGGCTAATTTTTGTATTTTTAGTAGAGACGGGGTTTCACCGTGTTGGCCAGGCTGGTCTCGAACTCCTGACCTCAGGTGATCTGCCTGACTTGGCCTTCCAAACTGCTGGGATTACAGGCATGAACAGCCATGCCCGGCCAATTCCTAGCTTTGATGCCTGAAGGCTCAACCACCTTGAACCCCTCCAACAGATGCTGCTCTTTTACTTTAATAGCACAATTTCCTTATTTAAATGGCAAAGGTTGAGAACAGGCAGAAAGCCAAGAGTTTTGCTAGAAATGTGATTGCCAAGCCTCTAGGGATCTTGAAGAATTTTTACACTTTCTCTTTGTTACTGGTGTCTCACTGGTAAAAAAAAAACCAATGTATATTTTCCATCTGCTTACTGCACTGAGACGTGTGGAGTACATATGAGTTAGTTTGTCTGGGTCTTGGTGAAAGACATGATTTGGGTTCAAATGGTTTCATTTTTGAAACAATTTATTCAAGTCCTCTTCTATGAATTCATTGCTCAGTTAAAACAGAGCATTCTAAGAGGAGCCTAGGTCTGCAAGGGACTGGCTAGTTTGTAACTGGGCAATGGAAACTTTACCAGATACCAAGCCAGTTGTATAGAAAGTACATATACGGCACTGCTTGAGCCATGGCCCCTTCTCAAAAAACTACACTTGCATTCATTCATGTAGGACTGGAGTTAGGGGGTGGATGGCAAGAATATATAGTTCACAGAGTGCTCTGAAGATTGAGCTTCTTGTCAATTAATTTCATTGCCGTGAATCCTGATGGAAGCTGATGAATGCAGCTGGAGCAAAGGAAGACAGGGAAGTGTTACAGATGAGCTCAGGGTCCTTTTTTAAGACTACATCTGTAAACTGAAATCAGACAGCTGACCTGCTAGCCAGGCACAGAACCTCATTAAGCAAGAGATGTTTGAAATGTCTGAACATTTCATTTGAATTCCATGTAAATTCACAATTTAACTGACCAAGCTTTCAGCCAGTGAGTTGTAGCTAAGGATTTTCTGCCTATTGTCAATGTGTCTTTCTAAAAGACATGAAAGTCCAGGTCCTGAGTACTCACAGGTTGCAAAACTTACGTATATTCTTCCAACACTCTTTCCTTGCCCACCTCTGGAAATAAATACCAATATTTAAGGTAAACTTATAGATTCTTGGGTTTGATCACTTACCTCCTCCTCAAATTAAACAAGCCCATTGTTTTATGATTATGCTTAGGTACAAAAAGCATCTTAAGATTTTTACTTTTTAACTTGAGTGTTGTTATTCAACCTTACACTAGATTACCTGTGATGCAGATGCAGAACCATGAAGCTCAAGAGAAACAGGGAGGCAAAATGCCAGTAACAAAGAAATGTGTAGGTCTCATGGAGTTACTAACAATTATAGTCTATTTATTCATCCAAGTGTTTGTTCATTCATTCAATAAACATGTACTGAGCACCAACAAAGATGACGAAGACATGGGTCTTGTTACCAATTATCTTGCAATTTAACATCAGACGGTCTGACAAACATTTTCATGAACGATGCACGTAATTAGAAGTCAGCACAGGGATATCAAGGAGGAAATGGTCCATTCACATGCAGGGATGAGCTTTGAAAGGAGCTTCATAAATGTTATATTTAATCTCAGGCTACCACTTAACTGAAGAACTGTATATGTTCAAGAAAAGAAAAAAAAATGTAAGAGAAGGAAAAATCCCTATTTTCCAATCTCACTTACTTTCAATTATGCTCTGTCCCAATAGCACCTTTCTGTATGTTTCCAAGACAGCTGCCTCTGGCCTTCCTAACAGCTCCCTTCCCAAAGAGATCGTGTGCTTGTCCTTTGACATCATACTAGGAGGTCAGAAAATGAATTTCTATTTTATTCCCTGAAGGCAGGATTTTCTTTCTTCAATGGGAAAATAAAGTTTAATAAGTAGTGCATTGACCAAGGGATAGTCGTATGAAAGTAGCTATTTTCTCTCCAAGATTTCCTCTGCAAGGTCAGATATGTAGTAGTTGAAAAAGACGTAGGGTTAAAAATAATAAGCCGGGCGCGGTGGCTCAAGCCTGTAATCCCAGCACTTTGGGAGGTTGAGACGGGCGGATCACGAGGTCAGGAGATAGAGACCATCCTGGCTAACACGGTGAAACCCCGTCTCTACTAAAATACAAAAAACTAGCCGGGCGAGGTGGCGGACGCCTGTAGTCCCAGCTACTCGGGAGGCTGAGGCAGGAGAATGGCGTAAACCTGGGAGGCGGAGCCTGCAGTGAGCTGAGATCCGGCCACTGCACTCCAGCCCGGGCGACAGAGCAAGACTCCGTCTCAACAACAACAAAAAAATAATAATAATAGTAATACCCTTTCTTCTGACATTAATCATTGCTATTGACATTTGGTTTGTGTAAATTAAATGAATCAAGTAAAAAGATGCAGCACGGACTCAACTATTTTAACATAAGCAAATCAATAAACTGCCACCCTCCTGGGAGAAATTTTCCTGGCCTCTTCCCCTTGACTGTCTTACATGTTTATTGTCCTGGTATTCTTCCTTCCTCATTCCTACCTGTACACAAACTACAGGGCTGCTTCTCAAGCAAAGCAATACAACCATTCAAGGAATGTTCTAAAATCACAGCGCCAGGACCCACTCTGGATGTACTGAATTCGAATCGAGGGTCAAAGGGACTCAGGTTTTTAAAAAGCTCTGCAAGTGGTTCTGATAATCAAAAAAGGGTGAGAACATTTGTTCCACCCCAAGTTTAGGCTCTATAAAGCATATATTTATATATATGTGAATATATCTCTTATTAGTAAAATATATGCAGATATCTTTCACATATATTAGCCATTTCATATATAAATATATGAGGACATACATATATGGACCTATGATTACATAACCCCCATTCATTCAATTCAATGAATTCAACCCCCAAAATTCATTCAATCAATATTCCACATATGAATATTCACATTACAGGCCTCTTTATTCATTTCAGTTCATGTTGATATTAAAATTATTAATACATTTTAAAATAATGGATTATATAGGAAAAATAGCTATGGAATTTAAAAAATCAATTTGCATAAAACATGCCAGCATGTAGAGGTGCATGCATATAATACATATATGCGTATATATAGTATATATGGGCATAGCGTGTATACATATGTGTAAACTTATTTGTACATATATGTGTGTAAATGAATGCAAATCTTTAAGATATTTACCTCATGATATCACATTTCTTCATAATGTTTTATTGCCAGAAACAAGAAAATCTTTTTTCCCAGATCTAGTTTCTGAGCCACTAATGAAATTTATTTCATTGTTTTATATTCACAGCCTGCATTTTTTTAAACACACACACACTCCACATACGCAACAGCTTTTCCTAGACTTAGCTGTAAACAGTTTTTGACAGTATATCAAGCTCAAAATCCCTCAAAAAGGCATTGTTTTGCCTTCATGAAGAAAATTCAAGATAATATGCCACTGCTTCTGGAATCAAATGCCTTACATACCAAGCAAGGCAGAAGTTCGTAAATATTTTGGCTCATGGCTCTCTGTTACAATCTGGTGAAAACTATGAATACTTCCCAAACAATTCATAGGACTTATTTTGCAACCCAGATGTCAGGTCACAGACCCATCTGGGTCTGTAGAATATTTCATATCTACCCCTGTTCTTTCCCACAGCAATTAGTACAATGCTCCACACAGGATGGTTGTTCAAAAGATGTTGTTAACTGGCTCCCTTTGTGAGTATTTAATAGTGAAGACAATAAAATGAAATGGAGACTAAAGCTAAATTCTACAATAAACACTAAATAACAGGAACAAGTGAATTTATTGCTCTGGGTAAAATGGCTAGACACTGAGGCATCGGGAAGAATGTGGGCTCTTTAGCCAGACAGAACTGCATTTACGTCCCAGCTCAGCAATTTACCAGGTAAGTGACCTTGATCGAGCAAGTCAGTTATCATCATTGAATCTCAGAGTCCTCATAAATAAAATAGGAATAATACAATTGTATAGATTCTGCTTTGAATATTAAATGGACAGTAATTCAAAAGGCTGACTGCATGTTATAATCCCCTGGGATGCTTTTAAAAATACTGATATTTATATAATATTTACATATACTATGTTTATATCTAAGAAATACTGATGCCAAGTCCTGCCCCTGTCTCAAAAGGTTCTGATTTAATTCACCTGGTATGGGTCCTGAGCATCAGGGTTTTAAAATGCTTCCTTGGTAAGTTTAATATGCACCCCAGGTTAAGAACCCACTGAGATAACTAATACATGTAAACACCATCTCAATGCCTGGTTATTAATAGACTCTCAACAAATGTTATCTTGAGACTGCCTGAGTAAAAATGCTACTCTACTGTTCCTAGTTGTGTAATTTGGAGTAAGTTCTTTCAATTCTAAGAACTTTAATATCTCAATCCGAAAATTCAATGTAAGAAGTGTACCTGTCTAATCACGAGAAATAAGATATTCCATGCAAACTGTTTCCCATGGTGGTACATGCTCTCTATCTGATAAATATTAGCTATTGCTATTATTATTATCATCTGTTATTTGCACTTCCTTCCAGCCCCAGAACCAAGCTCAGTGACATGTGTGTTCTTCCTACATCCTGGTTGAATAATACATTAACACAAATGATTATGCCTTTCAACACAATTTTTAAAAACATTTCACTATTTTTTATTTTATATTTTTCTACATGTCACCAAGCATAAATTGTGACTAATACTACGATTTGTTTTTTATAAAATATTCTTATCCAAACTAGACATTTGAAGTAACTAATTCAATTAACTGATATTTTAAGTCCAAATTTCTGATTTCCACCCTACTGGACCTAGTGATAATTAAACAAAAATAACAGAATTCTGTCAATGTATACACTAACAAATTCCAGTAATACTCTTGTACCTAGGTCAACTTTGTTTGCTGAGTTATATACAATAAATATTCTGAACTATAACTTTTGTTTTGTTTTTGTTTTTTTGAGATGGAGTCTTGCCCTGTCGTCCAGGCTGGAGTGCAGTGGCGCGATCTCGGCTCACAGCAAGCTCCGCCTCCCGGGTCACACCATTCTCCTGCCTCAGTCTCCCGAGTAGCTGGGACTACAGGCGCCCGCCACCACGCCCAGCTAATTTTTTTGTATTTTTAGTAGAGACAGGGTTTCACCGTGTTAGCCAGGATGGTCTCGATCTCCTGACCTCATGATCCACCCACCTCGGTCTCCCAAAGTGTATAACTTTTGTTTTAATCAATATGTGCTTTTAAAAGTTCCTCTTTACCTCCTAATAGTCTATTACATTTGTTCTTCTTTGTAACAGGCTTTTTAAAAATAGTCAATCTCATTTAATCCACTGTACATATAGTGAACTTCATTCAGAGAAAGTATATTTCATCTCCCCCATCTCTTTATCCTGCAGTTATATAAGTGACTTTCCATTTTGCTGTCCTTGTCTATGCCTGTAAATGGCAAGTGGAATATTCTGCTTTGACTTCTTGCCCTTCTCCTTATTTCTGGGACAGTCTTCTTTAACTGTATTTCTTGCTTTCTGTGTTCTTCTCTTTCAGAGTATGGTAATTTGCTCTGCTGTAATTACAATGTCTGTCTGGATACACCAACTTCTGTGAGCGAAGCCTTCACCCTTAACGCTATCTAGAATGACAATTATTAGCCAGGTTCCTCATTACTCAGACTGTAAAAAGATGACCTGCTGACTTCCACAGTGGTTTCACTAATTTACACTCCCACCAACAGGATAAAAGCGTTCCTATTTCTCCACATCCTCTCCACACCTGTTGTTTCCTGAATTTTTTTTTTTTTTTTTTTTTTGAGAAGGAGCCTCACTCTGTCACCCAGGCTAGAGTACAGTGGCAGGATCTTGGCTCACTGCAACCTCCATCTCCCAGGTTCAAGTAATTCTCCTGCCTCAGACCCCCAAGTAGCTGGGACTACAGGTGCACGTCACTACACCCAGCTAATTTTTGTATTTTTAGTAGAGACAGGGTTTCATCATGTTAGCTATACTGGTCTCGATCTCCTGACCTCATGATCTGCCTGCCTCAGCCTCCCAAAATGCTGGGATTACAGGTGTGAGCCACTGCACTTGGCCATTTTCTGACTTTTTAATTATTGCCATCCTAACTGGCGTGAGATAGTATCTCACTGTGGTTTTGATTTGCATTTCTCTAATGACCAGTGGTGATCAGCTTTTTTCATATGTTTGTTGGCAGTGTGGCAATTCCTCAAGGATCTAGAACTAGAAATACCTACCATTTGACCCAGCAATCCCATTACTAGGTATATACCCAAAGGATTTTAAATCATCCTACTATAAAGACACAAGCACATGTATGTTTATTGCAGCACTGTTCACAATAGCAAAGACTTGGAACCAACCCAAATGCCCATCAGTGATAGACTGGATAAAGAAAATGTGACATATATACCATGGAATATTATGCAGCCATAAAAAAGGATGAGTTCATGTCCTTTGCAGGGACATGGATGAAGCTGGAAATCATCATTCTCAGAAAACTAACACAGGAACAGAAAACCACATACCACAGAGTTGAACAATGAGAACACATGGACACAGGGAGGGGAACATCATACACCAGGGCCTGTTGGGGAGTGGAGGAGGTTAGGGAAGGGAGACCATTAGGAGAAATTCCTAATGTAGATGATGGGCTCATGGGTGCAGCAAACCACCATGACACATGTATGCCTATGTAACAAACCTCCACATTCTGCACATGTGTCTCAGAACTTAAAGTATAGTAAAAAAAAAAAAAAGAAAAAGAAGAAGAAAAAAAAGATTAGCTGCTGAGTACTGAAGAAATCCCGCCTCTAGAGAACATAGATTTTTAAACGCTCTCCTCTGAGAAAAAGTTAGCATCTCTCTTTTCCTAAAAGTAAAATACTGATCTGGACAGATGAATTTATGACATGTGCAGTTGAAAAGCGGCAACAGCATATGCAATCACTTTGTAGAAATCAATGCAATTTCATGGCAAGGTATTAGATGTGACCAATGGAATAATGGAGAAGATTTGAATCTGTGTAATTCTCATTAATTCTTTCTGGGGCCAAGTCCCAATGTATTTGGCCATTCTATTTTAGATAGTTTGATTTTCATCCCAATCTCTTCTGAATTTTGATATAGCTCACCCTTTAGTTTTATGATATTTATGACACTTCTTGAAGACACTAATTATGCATTCCTATATTTTGTTAGATAATATTTGTAGAATGTTCTACAGTTTTCAGGGTACTTTCCAAAATATTCTTTTGAGTCTCACATCTATGCCATGAGTGAAGCAGAATGAAAATTATTACTTTATTTTAAAGATAAGAAAAATGGAAGCCAAAAAGGCCTAACAGGCTGTCCAAGAGTTTCTCCCCATCCCAGTTAATGGCAGAACTGGGGCTTGAACCCAATTATTGTCCCTGGAGTTGAGAACTATTTCCACTTCAGAAAGCTGCCTCTCAAAATGAATCCTATTGAATCCACAGGATACATCTGATAGAAAATCTCCAGTGTCTAAAATATTCTAGAGTTCACTACAGAATAAGATATTAAAATCCTCTAATCACATTTTTAAAAAAATGTAGGCCACTCTTGTCCATTACATTTAGTTGGTGACTAAGTCCATTAGTGCTGCTATAACAGAATATCTGAGTCTGGGTAATCTACAAAGAACAGAGACTTACTTCTTCCAAGTTCTGGAGCCTGGGAAGTACAAGGTCATGGGGCCTACAACTGTCAAGGGACTCTTTCCTGCCTCATCCCATGACCAAAGGCAAAGGGCAAGAGAGCAAGAGGGGGCTGAACTTGCCTTTAGAACAAGCCACTCTCATGCTAACTAACCCACTCCTGTGATAATGACATTAATCCAATCACGAAGGCAGAGCCCTCATGACCTAATCTCCTCTTATTAGGCCCCATCCCCCAACACTGTTGCCTTGACGATTAAGTCTCCAACATATGAACTGTAGGGGACACATTCAAACCATAGCACTCAGGTAAATGCAGGTTGATTAAAAATAAATGTATGTGCACATATTGATTTAATAAATGTTATATCACATCCCAAGAAGCTGTCATTGTCTCAGAATAACCATCCTGATTTGAAGCTTCACACAGTGGCATTCCAGTATTTACATAGAAGGACAGTTTCTTACAAGGCTGGGAAAGAGGCACAAGTTTGCTAGAATTTAGGAAAATCTCCCAGTCTTGAGTGAGATTGAAATCAAAGTCACTGAAACACTATGAGTTGCCTTACGTCTGAATTTCATTTACATATTTTGGAAAGTATGATTCAACTTACACTGTAGCAGCAGAAAGAGGTAGGTGGAGGATGGCCTGAAGGATGAAGATAGGAATGGTAAAGGAGAGATGAAGAATGACAAACATGTCACACGCAGAATAATTCATGTAGTGTTTGTTTGTTTGTTTGGTTGGTTGGTTGGTTGGTTGGTTTTTGAGACGGAGTCTCGCTCTTTCGCCCAGGCTGGAGCGCAGTGGTACAATCTCAGCTCACTGCAAGCTCCACCTCCCGGGTTCAGGCCATTCTCCTGCCTCAGCCTCCCAAGTAGCTGGGACTACAGGGGCCCGCCACCACACCCGCCTAATTTTTTGTATTTTTAGTAGAGACAGAGTTTCACCGTGTTAGCCAGGATGGTCTCCATCTCTTGACCTCATGATCCGCCTGCCTCGGCCTCCCAAAGTGCTGGGATTACAAGCATGAGCCACCACGCCCGGACCTAATTCATGTAGATTTTTTAAATTACCTATATCTGCAATGATATTTCCAAACTGCTTTCAACATTATGGACTGATTATACCCTAATCTTTTTCCAGTTAGCAAATGTAAATCAAATTCAACTCAGAAACAACTTTTTAAAATTCTTGCCTCATATTTTCTTTCCAAATCCATTCTTCACGGAATTGTTCAAACCTGACTTTCACTAATACTAGTCAGAGTTTTTGATTAATCAGAGGGAGATAGAGGCCTCTCATTAATTCAGCATCCTACAGAGATCCAAGGATAAAGCCCTAGTCCTTGAACCTTCTCATCTTCTACTCTTAGACAAAAGCCATAGGTTTTCATAACTAAAAGGAGCATGTATGATAATTTAACAACTTACAATTATTAAGTCCTTATTGCATGAAGCATGGAATTCTTACAACATAGCCACAAGATCGTTGCTATTATTTTCCCAATTATCAGATGAGGACAGAAGGGCTTGGGTTATTTGTCCAATGCTATGGTTTGAATGTGTTCCATAAAGGTGTGCATTGGAAACATAATCCCCAATGCAACAGTGGGGAGAGGTGGGAGCTCTGCCATCATGAATGGATTAATGTTATTATCTTGGGAGTGGGTTAGTTATCAAGGAATGGATCTGCTATAAAACCAAATTTAGACACCTTTTGTTCTCTCTCTCTTGTTTTCCACCTTTCATCATAGAATAAAACAGCAAGAAAGCCTTTGCCAGATGCCACCCACTTGATCTGGACTTCTCAGCCTCTAGAACTATAAGAAGTAAGTCTCTGTTCTTTATAAATTACCCAGTCTCAGGTATTATGTTATAGAAGCACAGAAAAAACTAAGACACCAATGAAGACACAACTTACAACAATGTCTGACATGAAATAATCCCCCTGCATTAGTCAGTTCTCGTGCTGCCAATAAAGACATACCTGAGACTAGGTAATTTATAAAGAAAAAGAGGTTTAATGGACTCACAGTGCCGCATAGCTGGGGAGGCCTCACAGTCATGATGGAAGGCTAAGGAGAAGAAAGGCATATCTTACGTAGTTGTAGGCATGAGAGCATGTGCAGGGGAACTCTCATTTATAAAACCACCAGATCTCGTGAGACTTACTATCACGACAACAGCATAGGAATTCTCATCTCCATGATTCAATTACCTCCCACTGGGTCCCTCCCATGACACATGGGCATTATGGGAGCTGCAATTCAAGATAAGATTTGAGTGGGGACACAGCCAAACCATCTCACCCCCAAAAAGGAATGAATTGCCTCTCCCTCTAGAGTGTCTGTGAGCCACACAGACATAGCTAGGAGAGAGACCTGGGTAATGGGTATGGTGAACTGGAGGCCCTGGATAGAGAATGAACTGAGATCCAGCACTGAGTTGAGGGCTGTGAGCCTGCCTGTCATGCGTTGTCATTATGCCACAAAGCACCATGGGGTGACAGACCAATGACATCCTCTGAAACAAATGTCTTGGGTTTCTGAAGTGTCTTGGTCCCCGCACTCAGGAGGAGTCCCATAAGAGCCTGGACTCCTGAGGCTGAACAGGGCAAGACATGCTCATAAATCATCTGCTAATAGTAGCAACAAAATATAAAATATACTTAAAAGAAAAAAAAAGCCACTGTGTTAGGCTATTCTTGCTTTGCTATAAAGGAATACCTGAGAATGGGTAATTTATTTTTTAAAGAAGAGGTGTCACTTGTTCTGCAGGCTGCATAAACAAGATGCTGTCATCTGCTCAGTTTTTGGAGAGGCCTCAGGGATCTTTTACTGGTGGCAGAAGGTGAAGGGGGAGCTGGTGCATTACATGGCAAGAGGAGGAGCAAGAGAAAATAAAGGGGAAGATGCCACACACTTTTTAAAAAGTGTCCAACTTTTATTTTAAGTTCAGGGGTACATGTGCAGTATGTGCAGGTTTGTTACATAGGTAAATGGCTACACACTTTCAAACAGCCAAACCTTGTGAGAACTCACTGTCACAAGGACGGCGCCAAGTCTGAGTGGTCAGCGCATGACTCTAACACCTCCCACCAGGCCCCACTTCCAACACTGAGGATTACATTTAACTTGAGATTTAGGGGGACAAATATGCAAACTGTATTGGCCACTTACCAAAATACACTCAAAGCATAGACTGCTGATCCAGACACTATCTAAATTATCATCTAGTTATCATAACCAAAGTCTTAAACTATAATATCTGAGTTGAGAAACAGAGGTAGAGCAATTTCTAGGAAAAGGTAAGAACCACTAACCAATTAATAGTAGCAAGAATGATAGCAAAAGCTAAGAATTATTGATGGTTTATTATATACCAGCAATTGTCCCAATAGCTGGGTTATTTTACTTACATGTATTATTTTATTTAATCATCCTAACAATACTAAAACATGGAACTACAATTACCCTCATTTTATTGATGAGGACATGGGCTCAGTGAGATTAAGTAGTTTGTCCACAATCAGATTGTGTGTAGGTGAACATTTAAGTCCAAGAGTGTCAGGCATTGAAACCTGATATTAATAATCTCTCAGGTCCTAAATACCTTCACAATTTCAAAACTGGGGGAAAATCCCTGTGGTTTAAAAGATGTAGCCCCTTCCTTGAGAAATGAGGCTAAAACTTTGGGTTGACATAGTTTGTGAATGTCTGTTGATCTCTGCGAGGGTAAGATGGTTGGCTTTTATGAGTACTTCCTACATCATTCAACCAAATTTAACTGTTTTTCTGTATTTCATAACTCAAAAGAACAGTGCCGAAGGCACATTTAGAAAAGAGTGGATTTAGAAAGAGTAGATTTCAATTTATAGATTATTAAGAAAAAAAACTACTTCTCAAATATTAGTAAACGTCAAGAGGCTCCCTTTCCCACGTTTCCATTATATCCTAGATATGAACTGACTGTACCAAAACCACGGCATAGTGTGATTTTTGTTTACATGTCTGCCTCCCCTGCTCTCTTCCCCACCTCCCTCTCCAACACCCACACAGTGGACAGAAACCCCTTTAAGGGCAGATCATTAATCTTTTCCTATTTTATACTCTATTTACCTACCACTTTATAAAAATATGTTAAATGGTTATATGAACCAAAACACATAGAAATAAGAAGTGGGAGTGGGGGAGGTGCCTGACAATTTCTGGCTTGCAAAAAACCTCTAAGAAACATTTGCCAGAAGCATTGCTTCAGGTAAAAGACATTCAAGCTTGATTTTGCAGCTAAGAGGACTTCCAGCATAATGAAATAAAAACACTGACCTAATTTGAACAGCAACGATGATAAATTCACTAAATGTCAATTTAAAGCTGTTACATTATAAAGGGAAGGGAGAGGAATACTCCTATTCAAGTATCATAATATTAATGAAAAGTCTGGAGAAGATATGAATACTAAGAGGAAGCAAATCTATAAGAAGTTAAATTTATCTAGATGGGTTACAATTGGATAATAAAATGAAGCATGCATTTGAGACAGCTTCCTTGTGAGATGATAAAGCATGGAGCTCATTCAGGCAGTAGCTAATGGGTGAACAGTTAAAACAGTCCTCCTCTGTGATTTATTACTCAGATGGTCCCTGCATAAACTTTTCAAAATCATGTTGTAGCCAGGACTGAGGAGCAGTGAGTACTGTGAATTTGCACTGCTGAACAATATGTTTTTGGCTGCAGATCAAGTCAAAAGAAAAGATACAAAGTTTCTTGGAATTTACAAGCTATGAAAAAATAGTTGCCAATTTTATTTCTTACATGAAAAGAAATGAATGAAAGGCTTTTTGCAGACAAATTTTGAGTTTGCCTCCTTGGGACACATGATGGATTCATAGTACAATTACTCCCTTTGTCCAAGAGAAAGAAGAGGCTGCCGTAGGTTTGGAAAATTTGCATGTCCATTTTGTCAAAAAGAAGACAGATAAAAATGGGATGCTTAATATTCAAAGCAAATGAAAAGCATAGGAGGGTTGGGTGCCAAGCAAACATATGCTGACTTTCACAGTGCCAATCTATTTATATTTCCCTACACCCCATGCAGGTTTGCCCTTGTACATCCACTCAGCCTAGTCCACTGAAATTCAAGTTAGAAATGGAGGACTGGGAATGGTTGTTTACTCACAGTAGAAACAGAAGAAACAAGAGACCACTGTCAAAATCTACAGAACTCAGGGAAAGAATTCAATATCATCAACAGTTTTTCAGTAATATACAGTACCACCCCTCCACCCTCACCCACTTACCCACATGCCTCTCATCTCTCCCCTCTATTATATCTCTCTATATAAGGTGGTAGAGTAGAAAAAACACTGTTTCTGTAGTTCAAATCCCTGGCTCAAATCTAACTTAACTATTAGGAGAGTCAAATAGTCAATCGGATTAGGAAAGTCAATCGTAAAGTTGGAAACTCAATTCTTCATTTGTAAATATTGATGCGATGCTTGTTTTATTTTATTTTTTTGATTAGGTAAAACACAGGTGATTTTAAACTATTCAATACAATACACTCATATGTAGGGAAAAGTAAGTCTACTCCTCTATCTTTGCTTTCCAGCTCTCTAGTCTCTTTGTATCTTTTTGCAGAGGCTATGGCTGGTATCTATATCTTATATATCCTTTCAGAGATAGTCTGTGTATGATAATAACAACAATAGTTAATATGGAGTCCTAGTAAGATAAGTAAGAACGAAGAAGGGGTCCCAGATTGAGGAGAACAATTATTCCAAGAGAGGAGATGGCTTATCACACACAACCAGCTGACAGAACTTCATGTTCCCAAATACCTCGTTTCCGGACATAGTCCTAGGAGCAGGACCTTATCTGCACAACTTATCTGGACAACTGGCTGCAGCCAGTTGCACCCCTGCAGCTAATATTTTACAAGGGATTGATTGCTATGTACCAGGAATGTGATACATGCTTCACCTGTATTCACTCATTTAATTCTCAGAATAACTCAGTGAAAAGGATTCTATCGTTCTATTTTGCAGAGGAGAAAACTGAGGCACAGAGAAAGCAGTTTAAAATGTGGTGAAGCCAAAATTATAATTCACTAATTTTGTTCAAATCCTGTTGAATAAATATCAGAATACCAGGGGCTACTTCAGAGTACAAGGAGTGTTCATATTCATTCAGAGGATAATGCGGCGGGCTTCTAGAGGATGAAATATGGGCACATAAGTTGTATCATACATGGAAGTGAAATGTGAATCTGAAATCATCATGGAGAAACCATTTGCTAGTTGCTGGCTTTCTACCTGATGCCTTTCTAATTTTCCTAATGTTTCATGGAATGATGCCTCATGATTTGATTGTGATAAATGTTAAAGAACACTCTGGAAGGTTATGTTTTGTGATTATTTGTTTACCTGGATGTTGTGGGATTACTTTACAAAAACTACAGGACAAAAACTTTTGGGCACTTAAGTAAGGAAGTTTCTTTTGACTGAGAATTATGCATTATACATAGACTCCTGGGTACAAAGAAGAAAAAAATGCAATTTCCCATTTTTCAGGGTTGCTGAGAGAGTAGTCGGTGTTCATCTTCCTCAGAGAAAAAGAAGCATAAATGACAATGTCTGGAAGGCAGCTAAAGTCAATACTCCACAGACAAAGGGCAAGGGCTTGGAAGTGCCAGGTATTCTGATGATAATGGAGAATTCAAGAACTTTCAGGATCATATAGTTCAACGTTTCACACAGTCTTTCAAGGAACACCAGCCTTTAGAGATATTATGTCCCACAGGCATTTTATGTTCAAATAAATTTGAGAAACACTGTATACCTCTCCTCTTGAAAATACACGGAACACCATATCATATTAAGAATTCTGAGGGAATTCTATTATTTTTCAAAGAAAAATTCAACACAATAAAATGAATAAACTAATCAACGTGTTTACCCAGAACTCTTACAAACTGATCTCATTAAGAAACATTTGTTTCTTGAGACACCTGTTAACACCTAACAGAACCTTGGAGCACACTGTTGACGTATTAATGTAGACAAGAGTGCAGTAGCAGCACCATCCAGGCACATGTGTACCCTTTACCAGCCTGTCTCTACGTCCAAGGTGGGCCCAGTAATGGATTCTCAACTACATTATCCCCTTCTCCCCATGCTCTCAGTCTCAAGGAGAAAATGGCAGTCTGATATACTTGGTATGACCTGCACAGTCACAGATTATGTTAGAAGTATATCTAGGTCTCCTGATCCCTGCCCAGTGCACTGGTGTTTCCCTTCAGGATGCTTCACAGGTGAGCTCATCCTTTTTTTTGTTGGAAAAACACTGTTGAACAAATACTGCAGCTTAGAAGGTGTCACTTCAGAGCACATCCAGAAATCCTAGTTTGTTTTTCTTTTTAGCTCTATGGGATTCCCACCTATACACTGGCCTTATACCTAAGAGAATGTATATTGTGTTACTACTGGTTCAGAAGGAATAATAATAGGGTATGCAAAAAAAAATGAAAGACTAGTATTTTTTAAAAAAGGCTTTTATTGGCAGAAATTGGAAAGCATGTTTTATGGAAAGGAGAACTAGAGTAGGGGAAAGTGGCCAAAACAGCCAATTAAACTGCCCCCGTTTGCCTCATCATGCCAGTCTCTCACTTCCGTGAGTCCTGAATCTCTCCCATTTGACAAAAGAAAATGGTGATGGTGAGAGCTGACATCAGTGGCATTTACAACGACAGAATCTCCCACCATAAAGCTACAGTCCTGCCATCACAGCTCTGAAAATGCTGTCAGAGGCATTCTGGCACCACGGGAGAGGCCTTTTAGACACAAGCAAGAGTGTCCACTTGCAGAAAGTGGGCAGATCCTGAGCCATGCACCTGCCATGTTATTGTGGAAGCAGCTGTCATATGAACATGGGCAGAATCCCAGGAAAACAGGCCTCACAGAAGCATTCAACCTCAACACTCACCTGGCACCAACACTTTACGGAATGTACTTTGAGACTAATGCTCACACTTCTGCACATCCTAGCAGGAGACTCATCCCACCATTTGTCTTCACTAAACAGAAAACACCATCACACACAATGACCATCTTATGTTTAAAGATTTATCAAAATCATTATAGGGACTATACAGTATACTCAGCTCAGAGAAAACTTTAAGAAAAGAAATTACTCTCCAGTAAGTTAAAATTTTTTTCCTGGGGAAAAAAAAAAAAAAAAAAAAAAAAAAAAAATTTTGATTTTAGGAAAATTTTGAAAGAAGGAGGTACATGTTTAAAGAAAGACTGTAGTTGAATACCAGTGGCTGAACATTGAGAAAGTGGAGATAGGCTACCTATCACCCACAGTGAGCCGAGCAGAAAGATAACACAATGTAGGAAGTACTTCTTTGGTCTCTACAATCAATCCAAAACAAAAGACCACATGGATCAACTTCAAAGCCTAAATAGTGACTTAAGCTTAGCTCTTCAGGTTTTGTTTTTTTTTTAAATCTGTTCATTTATTCTCTCATTCAGCAAATATTTCAGGATCTCAATGGGCTCACAATGAGTTAAGTTCCATAATCAAGATAAAAACCAAAATTTGAATCATTATCCATTCATTCAAAAAATAAATGAATAAAAATGGTTAAATGCTATTAAGCTCAATGCTAGAATTACCGTTTTGAGGTACTTGGAATAAAGATGAATCAGACATGATCTCTGCTTTGCTAAATTTCACAGTCTAAAGGGGAAAGTGACATGTAAACTAATTTAACATACCATGGTATACACCATAACAGAGCTCCATATAAAGCCCTCTAGACTACTCCTCTGTACTTCCAACTCTTCTATCTGCACTATTTATTTTCACAATTCACATTTCCTTCTCCCAGTGATGATGCTCTTACATCTAAACAAGAAAGTCAATGACAAATCCACCAGTCTCTTCTCTGACACTCAGTTTTAATCAGGCACCCAGTAGGAGGGATCACATGGTGGTCATCCCTGATGACTGGTTTTGGATGCAGTCAGGGCTCAGAGTTTCTCTCTGGGCACCTTAGCCAACATCAGTGTGAATGTGAGGAAGCAGCAAATTGTATGCGTTCTGTGTGCCAGAGTCATCAACATTTTCTCAGGAGAACACTTGCCCAGCCACTTCTTCTCTGGGATGAGCCAAGAAAAAAGATCTCTGCATGTCAAATGAAAGAAACTGGTAATGAAGGCACTGAGGATGAACACATTAGCAAAAGAACAGTGGGCACATCATGGGGCATCTGGTTTACTCTCTGAATGAGAAAACCAGAATTGCATATTAGAAGAGGTTATTAGCCCGAGGCCATGACAAGTGTTTAACCTTTTCTGGTCTGCAAGCCAACTTCTATCAAGCACCCAGTCAAGGACAACTTATAAGAGTATAACTGATATGTCATTGTACCAATGCCACATTTCAACCTGTATAACTGATATCCCAGCTGTTCTTTACAATGCCCCACTTCTTTGCTATGAATTTTTGCTTCATATAAACTATTCTCTTGTTCATTCATTAATTTACCAGATACTTGCTGAACACTAATACAAACCTACAGAAGGATAACTGCACTACTGAGACATATTTCTTTTTTTTGAGACGGAGTCTAGCTCTGTCACCCAGGCTGGAGTGTGGTGGCGCGATCTTGGCTCACTGCAACCTCTGCCCCTGGGTTCAAGTGATTCTCCTGCCTCAGCCTCCTGAGTAGCTGGGATTACAGGCACACGCCACCATGTCCAGCTAATTTTTTTTGTATTTTTAGTAGTGATGCGTTTCGCCATGTTGGTCAGCTGGTCTTGAACTCCTAACCTCAGGTGATCTGCCTGCCTCGGCCTCCCAAAGTGCCAAGATTACAGGCATGAGCCACTACACACAGCCGACATATTTCTTTTAATACAGGATCCTAAACGGCAGATAACTCAAAAACAACACTACTCCACAACTCCTACCACATCAGTACCTCAAACTGGAAATAAAAAATTGTCATGCAATGAATATTGACATTCCAAAAGTTTCAGAGGCTCCAATCATTACCAGGGGTTGTACTTTCTCAAATTTCTTCTTCATGCAATTGCTTCTATAATGAAAAGTTGCGCTCAATATCTTCTGTGAAAAATTTGTTGATAAGAAACTCCACCACCAGAATACTAAACTCAGGATCTCAAGATATTACATGAAGCTTAACTTTTTCACACGTTCCTATCTCTTAAGTAAACATCATATTTCTGGAAGCCAGGAATCCTGTGTTAAACTTTCATGCTATTGCTGAGAATGTTTGTCATTGTGTTGGGCACAGAGTAAGTGCCTAATAAACACTTATCAGTCAGTCAATGGAATATTCAAGTATCTTCTACTTAGCAGCTTTGTATCATAAAAGAAAATGTGATAGCTCAGTATTAAAGATTTAAAATAACTAGAACTAAAAGGTAGAGTCTGAGTACTTGTAATCCACAAAAGCAATATGTTAGATTAATAGGATGGCATTAACATCTTTGCTACTTGGGTGTAAATCTGACTGGCAATAGTGCACTTAGGAGGAAACACTTCAGAAACATCTATCCATATGCATCACAATCATATACACAGCAAATAGGAAACACACCACACCTTGGAGAGTTCCCAGCCTTTAAAGAGACATTTTATCTAATACATGGGTCATGTTAACTGAAATTTCAATTCTAAAAATTTTAGCTTGATAGTTTTGAAAACAAAATTAAAAAGGATCTCATCTTTATACAATGCCTACCTTTGCAATCTCATCAGTGACATCATCTATGCCAGGAACAAGTCTCCCTTCAAAGGGAACTGTTTGAATTCATGTAATGAGCTGCTAGCTTGTTTCCCATTTCTTTCTCTTCTGTGCTTCTTAGAAAATCAGAGATGCAGTCAGTTTTTCAGCTAATTAATTGGAGGATGAGGATTTGAAGGAAGAAATAGATTCCACATTTCTGTGTGAATGAATCCAATTGTACCAACAAAATATTCATTTGTTTGATATTCACATGATATATACATTGGGGAGGTAATGGGTCAAGGAAGTAACAATTTATAGAGGAATTGTGTATATATATATATACACACACACGTATATATACTCATATATATCATGTATATATACACATATATACCAGGTATATATACATATACACACATGTATATGATGATGACTAAAACAATATTTGTCGGAGAGATATATCTCTCTCTCACAAATACTACATTACTTTCTAAAGATTTCTTCTTTCAACCATGCTCATACATTATTTTTTAAAGATTTCTTCTTTCAACTATGCTCCAACATTTTGAAATAGAATGCCTTGATTAGGAATTAGAAACATTTCTAAGAATAATCTCTTCTCATCAGGTCAAATTTCATCTCTTAACCAAGATGTATGGATTTTTAAAATTCCTTTTAGTTTTTACATATTGATGAGAAATAATGGCATACAAACCATTTATTAAACTGAATATTATGCCTAGGGAAGGTTGGGAAGTAGATTGCTGAGGGATTTAAATTTAGTGGTTAAAATGGGGCTGTGTGAAAACTAATCTCATCTTAATATTTAAGCAGTATTTTTCTCCAGGGCAAGCCATTCATCGGAAGAACAACACAGCCGCCCTAAAGAGAAAGATGAGCTGCGAGGCACTGATGGCATGCCCACTGATGTGTAGCAAGTGCATGTCCCGCTGCGGAAAGAGACACGTGTTCCTCCAGAAGGCACTCTGCTTTTTAACTCTTAGGTCTCATACAACAAACCAAAGACACTCCTGAGACTTCAGGAGGAGTGCCCCAGACAGTGCCTGAGCATGTACAATCCGTTCCTTATTTTCTCTATGTCATTTCCCTGCAGAGTGAAAACAATGCATTCATTTAAAGGCCATTTATTCCAAATTTTGTTCTATGAAAAAAAGGTGTATGTGTGTGGGGGGGTGGGGTTGGAGGCGGGGTGTAGTTCTGTGTTTAAGGAAAAAAGAAAAAAGAAAAAACACACAAAAACTCAAAAGTACAGGTAAGTCCAAGAACATTAAATGACTATATAACTGGAAGAATCAGGTTTTAACCCCTCTTCTCCTGACTCGCTGAGTGACTAGGCAAGTAATTTAAATCTCTGGACCTCCATAAAGGTAAAATAAGCACACATCCATTTTTGAATTGGGAGCACTATGTGGATGTCTGATAACACTGTTTTTTGTATATAACCCAATGCCTGGCATATCGTAGGCGCTTAATAAAGACCTGATACATGTATCCTGTGGATTTTTTGGATGCTACTGTTCATGGAAAAATCAGCCTCTGTAAAATGTTTTAAAGAGGTTTATTCTGAGCCAGTATGAATGGTGCAGCCCAAGAAAACACAAACCCAAGAAGCCTTCATAAGTGGGACCAAAGTAATCAGGTTACAGTTTGGTTTTATGCATTTCAGGGAGATAGGAATTGTAGGTAAAATTATAAATCAGTACATGAAAAGTATACATTGGTTTGGCCTGTAAAGGTGGGACATCTTGAAGCACGGGCTTACACGTCATGGGTGAGTTTTAGAGATTCTTCAGTTGGCAATTGATTTAAAGAGTTAAGCTTTGTCTAAAGACTTGAAGTCAACACAAAGGGATGCTTAAGTCAACATAAGGGGTCTGCTATCTGTCATGTGAGGGTATACCAGAGTCAGTTTGGAAAGTAAGCCACATTATGCAGGATTAATCTAAAAACAAAAGATTTTATGGTTTGCAGAGCATGCCTTAACCCTTGCTTTGCATGGCCTTAGGTCTTATTTGGAAGGTGGTACCTTAATGTCACAATGAGTCCCTTTCATTAATCTTATGATCTTTATTTTAATGTTAATGCTGGCCAGTTGTGCCTAAACTCTAACGGAGAGGGCATATAATGAGGTGTTTCTGACCTCCCTTCCCTCACTGGCCAGGAACTCAGTTTTTCAGGCTTTTCTGGGGTCCTTTTGGCCAACAGGGAGTTCTCTGTTAAGTTAATTAGGGGAGGTGAGGATTTAATTTTAGTTGATAATGCTAAGATTTTATAAAATGTTTTGAGTGCCATAAATATGGTACTATAAGACTATTTCCAGTATAACACAAACAAAAAAATTCACTTTACTTTCATGACATGGCATTGCTTTAGAATGAAATCAAACTTATTTGACACCTTATTTAGTAAGTTGGTCCACACATCTGTACGTTACTGAGTTAGTCTGCTACAAACAGATGGAACAGATCAAATGATGAGTACCTCATGAGGGAAATTTTCCTGTTATCAGAGTTCTGAAACATGATGCTTTTCTTCCATAGACTCTAAGCACCCCCTGTCCCCAGCAGGCTCAGAGAGATGAATGGGTTAGAATTAATATGAAGAAACCATAGATAGTAAGCTCATGGGACCAGTCCATTTATGTATTTATTATTTTTATTTTGCTAAAACCACTACCACCAAAAATAAATGTTACAGAATAAATACTGCTTTTCAAGTGTATCCTGGCAAGAGCAATATAAAAATAATTTAAGACCAACCATGTAATTATGTGCATTTATTCCAACCTTGCATTACTAGAGATAACAAGACGAATAGTAAAATGTGAACTTTAACAATCCTGTAATTATAGCCACTGAACCGTATATTATTGAAAGAAATTGTGCAAAATCCAGATGCAAAAGAATCAACTTGGTATGTAAATAGAAATGAAACAGTAAAATAATCAAGTAATGAAGAAGTAATGTAGAAAGCTAAATCGCTTTCCGGAATCTTTTATTGCCATGTTTTCATTTCTTTAACAAATACTGAGTTTATTTTTATCATTTTGCCACACTTCTTACGATTACATATTGTTCAGCAGCTATAACCAACCAGCCCAGTCAAATATTCTGAGATTGCTTTTTATTCAGTTTTCTTTTTTTTCCCCCCAGAACATAATTGGAATTGATAGAGTGTTTTCCATGGGCATTTTGTGTAATGCGGGCAATAATATACACTTCACTGGTATTTCTTGAATGGTAAGAATTTTTGCATTTGTTTAGTAGGTGCAAGTCACAGCAATAACAACTATATTTAAAAGAAGTGTAGGTATTTCTGTATACGACAATGAGCATGCCATATCAGAATTCAGCCTAAACACCTCATTCATCAGTAGATGGTTTTGGATTTGTTGACAGTAATTTTGCTTGTTGATAAGAAGCATCAGATTCACAGAATTAGGAAATGAAGACAGTTTATTTATTTCAAATGAAGGAAACTCAAGGTCTCTTTATATTTGTCAGGGATGATATCTTAATGGGTATCCCCCAAATTTTTTTTTTCTAGAATTAAGCCATAGTTAATGCTCAGTGGTATCTACTAATGAAGGGGCTGTGATATGCATGATAAAAATAAAAAAATAGTAAAAAAGCAGTATACACTTTGTTTGAAATGAGTATGTCAAGTTTCTTTGGGGGTAGGGGAAGTGGAAGAGGAAAACGGGAATTTCAAAAATTTATCTTCCCAATAATGTTTTATTTAAGCTAATATTAAAATCATTCACATATCCAATTCACGCATTCGCACATTCACACATGCACCTTGACTAACAAAAGCATCAAAGCCAGCACAGAACTTAAAATATCACATTGCAGGCCGGGCGCGGTGGCTCAAGCCTGTAATCCCAGCACTTTGGGAGGCCGAGACGGGCGGATCACGAGGTCAGGAGATCGAGACCATCCTGGCTAACACGGTGAAACCCCGTCTCTACTAAAAATACAAAAACTAGCCGGGCAAAGTGGCGGGCGCCTGTAGTCCCAGCTACTCGGGAGGCTGAGGCAGGAGAATGGCGTAAACCCGGGAGGCGGAGCTTGCAGTGAGCTGAGATTTGGCCACTGCACTCCAGTCCGGGCGACAGAGCGAGACTCCGCCTCAAAAAAAAAAAAAAAAAAAAAAAAAAAAATATCACATTGCATGATCAAGAAAATGGACAATCAAGAGAGGGATATCTCTGCTCTTTTTATAAAGAACCAGTGGTAGACAATTGTCTAAAGCACAGTCAGACATTATCTCCATGTGGTTTTAATTTGCCTTTAGTTTTCCTATGAGGGATTATTATATGATGTAATAAATTAAGAAGATGCATGCACCTCCTTGGGGAAAAGTTCTTGCAAGATAGAATCTAACCTTGGAAATTATTTTCATTTTATCAGGGAAGAAAGAAAGAATCATGACGAAATGTATTGTACAGAAGACTAAGCTACCAAGGCGAAAGTTACAAGAACAGAGGCCCCGTGTGCCGAAATTTATCTTTCTAATCAATCTTTGAGAATGCTTTAGAAGACTTTCTGAATCTTGCTTTCAAAATAAAAATTCTCAGTTTAATATGGTGTGTTTTAATCTTAAGGAATCCATTTTCTTCACCTTTACAATTATGATGAGTTGATTCTCTCTCACACTCTCTGTCTTAAGTATGCGCACGCAGACAAGCAGGTTTGATTAAATGTACATGTGTGGATATAAATGCTTTGTATACACTGCTAAAATGGCCATCTATATCAGCATATAAATTGTTCAACAAATGAAGTAAAGTGAGAAAAGATATTTGGCAGACTGATTTTAAATGTTCTGTCATTTTGGTTGACTTTTACTTATTTATTGTTCTATATTATTTTAAAGAGTTTCCTTTGTGGAACATACCACTTAAAGTTCCATGAATTTAGTGTCTTGTCTATCTCTAGAGGAATTAACATATATCTACAATAAAAACAGCATCGTGGGTATTTTGTGTTTTAATTATCCTCCGAATAAATGAGCACTATCATTACTATGAAGGTGCATAAGAATTTTCCCCACAAACGTATACTTTCACTGCCATCCAATGATCCATACTGATCACTGATAGATCTTATGCCATTCATAGAGAATTCACCATGCCTGTGAAGTGAGGACCCTGTTTTACTACTTTGATCTATTAAATATCAAACCTGATAAAAGCAAGTGAGTGCGTTTCCTTCCACACTAGACACAGCTAAAATCCGGGAAGGATTCAGATGCCATTTTTTAAACAGTTTTTTTAAAAAAAAAGACATTTATTTTATTTGGATTAAACTTATCAGATATAAAACTAGTTTGATGGTCATTTAAATAAGCGATAACCAAGCATGTTAGTAGGACCAGTCCTGGAATATATATATATAATATATA